>NW_015113431.1:0-88627 GCF_001443285.1 Poecilia latipinna | reverse complement strand
CGCAGCACTGATTGGCTCAGCAATGTAACGTGATCCTCTGCAGCAAGTGATGGGGAAGCGGGGCGTCATCACGACTTTTCATGTCATCACACTTTTTAGACAAGTGTGTCTTTACCTCCGCGGCAGAGGCTCCGCCGAACCCCTGAAACCGACTCATCGAACCCCTGGGGTTCGATCGAACCCAGGTTAAGAACCACTGCACTAGATGCCAACTAGTTGTTTGGGGAGCTTGGCAGAACTAAACATCTCTTCTGTGCTATAGTCACAAACATTAGGTGACTAGTGGAGCACTAGAAGAGCAACTGTGACACTATGGTCTTGTTTTTTCTTTTAAAACACCCTGAATAACATTTTGAGTTGAATGGCATAAGGAATTATTTTTTAAACACTATTAAGGTCTTAAGTACGATATTTTTCGGACTATAAGCCGCTCCCCCCCCCCTCCCCCCCCAATCTTTGAACAATGTGGCTTATATCCCGGTGCAGCTTTTCTGCGGATTTTTCTTCAACCACCAGGGGGCTCTTTACCAGAAAGTGAATCATTGGAAGTCAAAGCAGCAGAAATTTCTTCAAACTCATACCCCCTCATCATGGAAAAAGATGCCGCTTTTAAGTTGAGGACTATCGATCTGGCAGTACAGGAGGGAAATAGAGGCGCTGCACGTAAACTCGGCGTGAACGAGTCCATGGTTCAGCGTTGGATACACAGGGCTGTGTAAATCTGCTAGATTTATTAAGGACACAGCCCTCTGCTGCGTCTTTGTGGAAAACCGAGAGCGGCGGAGAAACTAGCAGCTTATACATGTACGTTTCTGGGTTTTTCAAAAATGTTTTTATTATTTTAATTGTAGGTGCGGCTTATAGTGAGGTGCACTCTGTAGTCCGGAAAATACGGTAAGTAAGTATTCTTCTGGAAAGAAAAATACTGAAAGTACAGTGGTTCATCAGGATAATGATGCACAACATGAGAGAAATGATTCCTCAACACAAAAAAAGTCAACCTTCTTTCACGGCAGTCTGCAGTCCTAAGGAATGGTAAAGATCTGTCTCTGTACGGTCCCACTTTGTTAAATATTTAGAAAGTTTAAATGCTGTCTTTTTAGCAAACTGGTTTGACAAGGGACTAGTGATTTAATTCATAAACTCAGATTAAGGGTTGGAGTCTTCCAAAGTTTTAATGTCAAACTGAAGGCCTGTAGGTAAAATCCGGTTAAATCTAGAGGACCACAGAATTAGAAGTTCAAGATCACTTAAATATTATTTAAATCAGTTTTTATTTGCATGGTGCAAAATTTCTAAAGTGTGAAAGGATGACAATATTTATTTTTAAAAGTACTAATTGAATGCAAATAAATATTTTTGACAATTTGTTAATAGGTAATCAATACATTCTGCTTCCACCAGTCCTCTGAGGTCATTTATTATTCACTCATTTAAGGTTTTTTTACACATCTTCACATGCAGAGGTGCCAATAAATCCAGATAGCATAAACTGCAACCAAGTTTAGGGAGCACAGAACCAATTTAAAAATCCTGATGATGTTCTAAGGGTTAAAAAAGCAGTGAAATGGCCGTTTTCCATCACTTAAACACCAAAACATTCAATGAGTTAGAAAAACTTAACCGTGATGTTGACACAAAGATATAAATCACAATGAATTTTTTTTGTAGTTTTCTTCTTGGAGTAAAAGGTTAAGTTTCATACTGCAGACATTTTTCCATTCTTAGTTTGATCCTTTTCCACACCTGTCCACAATTTGAGAAGGATAATTGTAGTAAACTATTCTCCTCCACACTTTTCATTTCCAGGAACATAAATATAACTATGAATGCTACGTCCATTTCAGTCACTGCATTACCCAGCGGCCTCTTCTGTTAATTTGCTATCCTTTGATCGCTTCAAAAGATGGCGTCCGTTTTGTTTTTACAGTGAATGCTGCGGAGGCCAACACAGGGGCCCCTAGTGTGAAACGAGGAAATTAGTCTGGAGGCTCGTCTGTTGCAGTCAAACAATTAAGACCACAGCAAAAAGCACACACAGGTTAATCAAAAGTCTGTATTTGGCCTATGATCTCAAATTTCCTGGTGATGTTTTTGTCCTCTCTTTCCCCGTTTCCCTGATGATGTTGCTTTTAGAGACACACAAAATCAATCAAAGATATAAGTCATGGTCAGCCGCTTTTTACTTGATTTTACTCAAATCCTGCAAAATATGATTAGTTTCTATATTATTAATTAAGTGCATTAAAATTTAACTTAAACTTTCATTAAGTTTAATGAAAATGAGATAAAGGCTAGGGACATTTCTACAAACACAGAGCATATTTTCCCCCCCTCTTTTATGTGCTGTAAGTGGCAGAAAAAAAATTATTGGCAGGTTCCGCCTAAACCCCCCCCCCACAAATTGGTAGAGGCTAGGAAAATCCTAATCTGAGCATCACTGGTTGCTGTCTATACATGCACAAAAATCAGCCAGTGTGTTTACACTGTTCCTTCATGATTGTAAAGTTTATTTCAGTAGTCCTTCATGGCAGTAAAAGACAACACTTATTAGGTTTGCAGTCCCAACATGCAGAACAATCATTGAACAAAAGAAGAGAACAGAATCAGACATTAAAAAGAAAGAGTTAAAAGGTGCATTTTGTCCAACTTTTGCAAAGTGATCAATACTCCAGGGAGATTCAGAGTAGTACAGTTAACACGTCGGAGAACAGTTGGTGTTATCCATTCATGCAGCCCACGACATTCACAGACGACAAAATTTTATGTTCTCTGCGGAAAAAAAAAAAAAGCGACAGACCAAGCCTTCCACGACGACGACATCCACATTCAGCTGCTTGGAAATTTCCGACAACCAATTAAGTTTTTTTTTTTTTTTATTCTATTAACGAGCAAAAAACAAGAAAAGTATCTGAAACTTAAAACACAAAAAGAAAACATTCCTGTAGAGCAGAGGTACATCGTATGAAGTAAAACAAGTTACAAACATATACACTCTTTAGAAATGATAAACTATATCATACCAGATATTAACAACTGGAAAGGTACATTGAGTGCATTGTGCAACACTTTGTGTCAAAGCGAGCTGAACACACACACACACACATACACGCACACAGTCATCCTGCACACACACACTCACTCCCCTGTACGGGCCATGCAGCAGCACACACAGATAAATTAGAACTATACCTGAAGTCGTGCAGACGGACAACTGGAGCGAGCATCAACACACACACCCACTCACGCGGACACACACATAGATAATAAAAGAGACGCACCAGGACTCCCAGTCACACACATGCAGTCCATACATACAGCACATGCACATGCAGGCTATGAAGTGACATACACACACAGTCAGAAATCTGATCTCCCATAGGGAGAAAAACAAGCAATCACACAGACACTGACCAGTCAAATATAAATAAAACAAGCCGGAACAATAATATTCATATTAATCATTACGAGACATTTAAGAAAGCTCAGTTTCCACGTCGAATCTATTCTATCTTGCCAAAAATGAAAAGCTATAGACAATTCATTACAAAGCCAATCAATGCAAAAGTCATAGATCTCCAATATAAAAATACAAATTCACAAAGAACTACAGAGAGAAAGTGGTTTTGATACCGTCGTGGAGTTTCCTGGCTAATATTTCTCTCCCTAAAGCTAATGGCACTTATGTTTGAAGGGATAAAATCTCCATTTTTAGGGAAAACACTACTGCTACTGTGAGCTTGCCTTCAGCTCAACTCTGCAGGAGCAGATCTGTAGTTTTAAACACTGCAGGAGTGCAATACTGTGGAGTTCAGACAGTGCTGTTGTCTTCAGGTGTGTGTGAGAGAGAGAGAGAAAGGGAGAGAGCTTCCAAGTAGCACTAAATTATTCTTGGCAATCTTTTTCTTCTAAGAGGGAAAAGTTTCAGGTAGGCACCGCTGTGATTTTTGAGAGAGGAGTGATGTGTGGAATGCGATTCTAGGTTGAGAGCCGAGCGCCGGCTGTTAAAAACAAAAAGAAACGGGGCTACTGTCAGCTCTAAAGGAAAAATAAAAAGCTACAAAAAGGATTAACCAGGCACGGCATCTACATGTTTAAAAGCTGCAACTAAAAACCTAAATTAACGCGAGTTAAAAGAACAAACAGGGACGAAGGCATGAGCAGATGTAAGGCGTCACACAAGAGATGCTCGCGCAAGTGCAAAAACAAACCAAAACGTTACAAACATTTGCTCTGAAGTGGTCTGGAGAACATTTACCTGCATTTGGTAGAAAATTGTCCGAATTCACTAGTACTTGGACGATTGTATACACGACTGCTCTTTGGCAATCTTTCACAAGTTTGATTCCTCTGAACTAGCTCCCCTCCGGTGGCGTTTACCTCGGTACTAACAGTGTTTAGGAGTGGCTTAATAGAATGATTTTAGGCTTTGTGGCTCAGTGCTAAGAAGCTGTCATTCAACAGGAAGGAGAGGTTCGCTCGGACAAAACTGAGCGCGAACAGTGAAGAACTTCAGACCACAGAATGCCAAAAAACGCACAGTGCTCATCAATTCTGCTGGACACACAAACACAGTCGATAGTGAACATGGTTCGTTTCCGTCCTGGTGTTTTTTGTCGTCTTTTTTTTTTTTCCCTTTTTCTTTTTTTACGTCCATGATTTTCAAAGACTTTTCATTGTTCCTCAGTCCTTCCATTTGTTCGTAGCTTCCCTTGTGTGCTGGAAGTTTGCGCTCCCAGCAACGCTTTTCTGTCCATTAAAAAACCCCAGTGGAGACAGCAGCCATGGCCCCAGGCGGTCCGACCGGGAACAAGAAGGACGGCGGCGCACCTCTAGTTGCTTCTCTGTTTGGTGGTGTCGTACGCTCTGATGACCTCGGACTGAGACACCACTCCGTTCTCATCTTGAGAAAAGGCGTAGCCGTCTGAAAACAAAGCGACGCGGTTAAAGTTAACCCCAAACAGAACGTAAAACATCGAGGAGATGGAATAAAACTCCAAAGTAAATATCTGGGAATTACTGGAGCTGCCGCGATATTGTGACATTGCTGTTGAATATTTCGACAACACTCATTGTGAGGTTTAGCATCTTGATCACCAAGTTGAAACCACATTTCCTATTCAATTTAAAAAAAAACCTAAACCTCTTCTTCCCTCTCTCACTATAGCACTTTAAATCAGACTAAGCCTTTGCCCTTTTAGGCCACTTAGCCTTTCCAAAATTATTATTCTTTACTAAACACCAGCTTCTTTTCATGCAGTTTAAACTAATGACTTGAGTTTGATGAAATTGAAACACTATCGACCCTCAGTAGTTTGCTGGAGTTTTGGTCCATTTCTCCTGACAGATGAGTCTGAATGGTAGTACTCCATGTTTTAGCTCTGCACACACATTCTCCACAAAACATTTAAGATGGCTGCTCCAAAAACAACATTTCTGCCTTTAAGCTACTCTGTAACGAACTTGGGGTAATTCCTCATTTAGAAATTCCCCCTGTGCTCAAGTTTAAAGCTCTTAGTTGATGTCTTGAGCTGTTGCTTTCATATTACCATATAATGTTATCTTATCTCATGATGAAATCTATTTTCAAGAGCACTAGCCCTCCTTGCAGCCAAATACCCATAGGACATTCTGCTGCCACCACCATACTTCAAGTGTTTGGTTCTCTCAGAGTTGCAAGCTTCTCCATTTTTCCTGCAAATTTAGCAACGGCCATCATGGCCGAACACTTCAGTTTCAGTTCCATCAAACCACTGGATGTGTTTGCTGAAAGCAAGAGCTTTATTAAAGATTGCAATCTGTATTTTCTGTTGATTTTGGGGTGATGGATTCTTCATCTCTGAGCAATTATCCACAGGACTAGTTTTGCCTTCACCAACTTCAGCCAGCATCTTCACAAGGCCTTCTACTCTCATCACTGAGCTGAATATCAGATTTCACACCAAAACCACGTTCCGTATTATTGATGAATGTGGAACCTTCAGGAATCTGGAAAGTGTTAAGGTCCACAAACCTCTTCTGATGATTGCGATACATGTTGTGCAGCTCCAGCAAATATGACTATAACAGGTCCAAAAGGATCCATTTTTGAATTAAAAACTGAAATAAAATAACATTTCAATGATTTTCTAGATTAGCGAGTACCAGCACGTTTTCATTGTTTGTTTGTTTTTTTTAGCTTAATGATGCTGATGATGACCTAAAGGAGATTTTTAAAATACAGTAGAGTTAGTTATTTTTTTTCTAACTCTTAATGCAATTCTATAACCAGAGGAGAAACAAACATTTCTGGCAGTGACAAATGCTCAGTTTTCTTTTTCTTATCAGGAGTACAGCACTAATGCTAGATGAAAGTCGTAGTGGTTTTCTTAACATATAAATAAAGAAATATTTCAAACATACATTTCTGTTAAATGAAATGATGAGTCTGAAAAACATCCCCCCTCCCCCCTTCTCTACAGGTACATCTGTAGTGTGAAGATGCACTATAATCTACACCTTCACTCTCCTAACAGGGTCTCACTTGACCTTTGGCCCCTGACTCACCTTCAGGTGTCAAATGACTCGCTCAGTGCCCGGCGGCCAGCAGGCCAGTTCAAAGGAGCCCGCTGAGTCGAGTGCAATGTGAGGGAATAACAGCGCAACATTTCATCATTATCTGGCTCTTACTGAGCTTATCTTAGGACACACTGAGGCACACGGCAAGGAAGGAGCGAGAAATAAAGCTACAAGGAGAGACAGAGGCGTCTATGTGGGAGCTACGGGGGGCTGAGACTTAAATGGGGATGAGGTGTGAATAATGAATCAAAAAGGAATCACACAACAACGATTTCATCCCCACCTAAAGGACAAACAAAAAACAAGCCGATCAGACAAAAGACACAACAGAACAAAGAAACACACAAAACAGAAAATAAAACCCCTGCCTGAGAAGATATAGGATAGTTAAGACGGCTAAGCCTGAACTTTTAAATATTAAACATAGGAGTTCTTCATTCCGATTGATTTCAGGCTGAACTGGGATCAGATTTCTGCCTGGTTTGAGAGAAGAAATGTTTCAACATGTAATAATCTGAGATTATTATTAAAAACAAACAAAAAAAAAAGGAACATTGGCTTTTCTTTTGGCAAACTTATTAAGCTTGAGGGGAATTGAACACAGTTTGAGCTGATTACTGAATATATCAGCAGTTAGCAGTGTGACAAGGCAGGGCTGAGAAAACCTTGTAAGATAATACACAGCATTAATGATGCTGCCTCAAGTCGCCAGCGTGAATATATGTATCAATAATTTAGCTCTTCTGATGGATTCTTTTCACACAAACCAAACAAAGAATATTAAAACTATTCATCAGGTAGAATCAGTCCAGAAATTACAAGTCTAGCAAGGTTTCCACTTTGTTTTTGGAAGTTAATGTGATGACTGGACACTGCAGATTACTTTGGAGATAGAAAGGCTGCATAAACGATAAAGGATAATGATAAATAATTCGAGATTAAAATTTCCTGGTGACCATTAACCGCTGAAAGCCCCCCCAAATATTTCCTTTATTTTCCAATCAGGAGACATCATGCAGATTTTTACTGAGCGAATAAAACTCAAACGTTATAGCTGTTGCTTAGTTTTGGTGAAATATTTCAAAGTTTCACAATTATCAAATTAAATTAGTTCTTTTTTATCCTTTGGAAGAGTCCAATCTCTGTGTCACAGATCACAGGTGTAAAAAATGTTGGCAGGCTCGGCGAGGCTGATTTTTACAGTTAGCAATGCTGACTGTTTACAGTTTGAATGAATTTTGTAAAATAAAATTAATAACTTGTATTGAAGCAAACATCTACATTATTAGTTGTGCACAAAATAAGTTAGTGAGCTTTAATTTGTCTTACAGAAGACCAAAGGACATACCCTGATAACCTGGAGGATTTAACGAAATTTTAGGCCTTTTTACTACAAACTAGTTGCAGATAAAATGAATTAATGGATGCCTGATCTGTACATAGCTGCTTCAAGAATATATCTGCCTTAAACAAGTAAATTAAAAGGAAAACATGATGAGAAAAAATTTATAAAATAAAAAGTTGGTAAATGGTGACAAACTGTGATCCAGAGGTTTCTAGCAGTTATTTTCCACTCCATGCTTCTCATTGGAATTTTAATATCCATTTAAAATGCATGGGGCTATGTTGTCTATTTTTCCCAAACAATTATGGACACTACCTGAACAAAAAGCTTAAAGAAACCAGAGAGAGAAGAAGGACGTGTGAGCAACTTACGGAGCAGGTTCTGCTGCATGGACTCGGAGCGGTACAGACTGACCGTGCTCTTCTTGAAGACGTTCTTCAGGAGCTGGGCCCTCTCCGTCAAACTGCACACACAGAAACATTGAGAGTGTTGGCAGCCTGCAGAGCATCCCGGCCAGACTTAATGACCCATACATCAACCTCCAGAGCGCCTCGACCTGCCAGCCGCTCTACCTGCTGGTTCAAACATCGAGCGCGGAGACTAAACTGCGGAGAGGCTAGAGGAAGGGCCAAACGAGAGCGTGGGGAAGGATGGGAAGCAGCGGGGCGGCCAGGAGGAATTCATGTACACGTGTGTGACAGGACATATCTGCGTGTGCGTGCATGTGTGTCTGGAGAGAGTCATTCACGTGTTTGTATGTGTATTTGTTTCGTGTGTGTGTGTGTGCTCCTGCTGGCTCTTGGACAGCAGCCAGTCAGGAGGATCACTTTCAGCCTGCAGGAGATCTCACACTGATGTGCTGCATGTTGATGTGTGCAGCAGACCTCAGACCCCAAACAGCACAGGAGACCTGCCTCGGCTAAAACACTACAGCACTGTATGGCTTTAATTAGCCGAAGAGCTCTTGCTCTAAAATGTGACGTTCCGTATTTTTATGGGAAAGAAAGAAAAAGAAATGGGAGAAAACCACCATTATGGCATGATTACTGATATTACAGTCAGACTCCTGCAATTTAGCAGCAATTTTGAGATTTCTTTCCTCCAACACAGGACTGGTTGCTGGCAGAGTAGCTGTGAGTGTTCGTGACATTTTCGTGACAAAAAGATGATTCTTCCTCCTAATTGATGTTGGAAAAAATGATTCATATTTTGTCCAAAAAGGCGAGAACAGCAGCTAAACTTTCAATCGTTTGGTCGTGAAAAGGTCAGGAGAGAAATTCAACAAACGACGAGAAAAAACTTCTTTAGATGTAGCTTTTTATGAGTAAAGATTTGAGTACTTTAAAATGTTCATATCCATTTCTTTTTAAGATATTTTAGGCTAAACAAGGTAGGATTACTTTTTTGCCCAAATATTGTTTATTTTTTAACATGTTCAGTAATCTTCTGCAGATATGCCCTGTGATGTCACTAAAACCTCGCAGTGAACGCACAGGAATAGTGGACTGGTGTAGCTGTACCTCTTTCCTTGCACTACTGCTCCAGGGTCCTTAGATAAAGCCTCCAGCTCCTGCACCTCGTCCACCAGGGTCTTGAAGCACGCTTTCTTCACACTGTAAATCAAACATGCAGCAAACATCGTGTTGAGCATAGTTTACCACGACGACGTGTTTGGAGACTGATGGTATGAAATGCAGAAAATGAAAATGAAGCTTTTAAGTCGGAAAATTGCTCCAGACGCAGTAAGTCTGCTGATGGATGATGTCGACCCGACATCTCCTGCTGAGAATTCACAAAACGGAAACACCAGTTTGTTGAAAAAGCGAGAGCAGGAATTTCTGCTGGCGATAGGAGAGATACTGGAGGAATTTCCTGAACAGCGAGCGTGTGAGAGAGAGAGAGAGCGGGGAGAAAACTCACACTTTGTAGGTTACGTCAAAGATCAGCGAAGTGACCGGGATGAAGAACAGGCCCATCCAGAAGACCCCTGAGCTGAACATCATTCTCGCCTGCAGGGAACAAACGCACACATTTAATCTCAGGTCACTGCGGACAATGCAGAGTTCAACAGCTGGGAGATGTTAAAGAGGAGAAACACCTGAAAAACCGGAACAACAATCCCTATCCTCCTGCAGTATCACACAACAAACAGCCCAAAACAAACTGGTTTTGTGCTGAAATGGAGAACATAGGTTCAGATAACTTGCTCAAGGCGGGTTAATCAACCATGACTGAAGGATCCCATTGTTTTGTTTTCATTTGGAGCCCCTTCACCTCTGTGCCCCTGTGGGAGGAGGAAGTACCTGTGGCGTATTAAGATAGTTTAATCTTTTTCTAAGAAAAACAACTATGCAATCCGTTGTGTGGAGAGTTTCTGTCAAAGCAGCATAAATTCACTCATTTACTCAAAGATAACCCAGATTCTAATTGTTTATTTTCCATTTACAGGTGTAAATTTGCCTCTCCTGCCCCTCATCATAAAACATTCTAACAGTCATTTCTTAAATATTTTCTGGCATAAAGAATTATAGAGCCTTCTAAAGACATTTAAACCATTTATTTTTAGATTCGTCAGTTTGTCTCAAACTTTAATTCATGTTATTGGGATTTAAATGTAAAGCATAATTGTGAAGTGAAAGGAAAATACCTGTAGAATCAATGTCTATTGATATTTTTAAATTAATGGTTAAAAAATTAGATGTACAAACCTGGTTGGAGGCAAGGTTTGTACATCCTTGTACAGTTTAAGTCAGGACTTAAACTGTACAAGGATGTACAGTTTACACTCTTATTTGTTCTAAAATAATGAAAACCATGTGTCATTTTCCCTCCACTTCTCTACTTTGTGTTGGTTTAGCACATATAGTCCCAATGAAATACATCAACAAGTGTGGTTATAAAGTGAAAAAATACGGAAAAGGTCAGCAGGTAGAACTTTCGAAAAACGACATAATGGAATTTCCCACCCCTGTTTCCAGATCTAATCGCCTCTCTAAAAGCTCTCTAGGGTCGCCCACGTCTTTAGTAATAAAGTAGTTTATCATTTAATAACTCCAAGTAACATGTATTTACTTTATGACTTATTAGTTTTAGCTTCAGTGAGGCTGTGAACCGCTGTGGTGGGGGTACAAAACTTCAAGATTGTCCTGTTTTCTTTGGCCCACCGTACTGAAACTATCCGTCATTACACGTCTGAGTTACGACTCGTGTTCCTTGCATTGTAATATGCCACTTGTTTAAACCGCCGCAGCCCCTCGACAGTACCTCTCCTGAAACGTGACAGCGCGACCCGTGGGATGCACGCACACATGGATCAGTGTCAAACCTATCAAAGCACTCAGGTTAGCCTAAATTACCTAATCTGCTTGCCATTACCTGCAAACTGACTTTGATGTCTGACATAAAACCAAAGGAGAGGAAGCCCACCAAAATGGCAGGAAAAAAAAAAAAAAGGCTTTCTCCTACAGGGATGAATAAAGGGTTTTTCGGCGACACCCAGAGGCTAAAAACGTGAGAGAAAATTGCGTCGAAGCACAAGATTTTTTCCAAACTGTTTTGAAATTGTGCAGCCCCAATGGAGACATTTACCAATGCGCTTTTTATTACTATTTTTACGGCTTGAGTGAGTTTAATTATTTTAATTTTTATTAAGCTTATTAAACATTTTCAAGAGGGTGCTTAAACTTCCCTTTTCAAAATAAACCAGAGTGTATACTTGGCAAATCATAGCAAAGCAGAACGAAAAATAAATTATGTTGTTCACCAGTTCAATCTACGACCCGTATTTGTTTATGCAACCGTGCGACTCAGTTACAAATTATGTATACATAAGCTTTATACATAAGACATAAAGCTAATTATGTGACAAAGTCTAATTCATAAACATACACAACTCAGAAAGCTAAACTGCAAGTAAGGCAGTCGAGCTAATAGAGGGTATTTTTCATTTTGACGTCAGTTTCAAAATCCAAACAAATCGGAGCAGTTACAAACAACAAATGTTTGTCTGCAGGCATCTGGAAAGGCTCCATGGCTTTGAGCGGGTTCAGCAGTGCCGGTGGATGCAAGTATGTCTCATAGCACGGGGGCCCCTGGGTGCTGGAGGGGCAGGGGGCCCTTGGAGCTGAGCTGTATTTTTAGGACAAACTAATAAACTTGTCTGGCTGGACAGACAGTAGTGTCCTCTAGCAGGGAGGGGGGTGTTTTGACAACCTCCTCCATCCCCACCCTCTCATGGCTGTAGAAAGTCACAGACACACCGAGTTCAATTCAAAGCTCCCCCACACACACACCCACACACTGGACACATGTCGGAGGTTCACTGGCCAAAACAGAGAACCCCAACTGATGGACTGGATGCATAACATTAAAAAATTGAATCAGCGGCCAAAATAAGTCTGATTGGTGCAATGCAGTCTTTATAAGCTTAACACAAGTTTTTGATTGAAAAAAAAATAAAAATAAAACACAAAAATTCAGAATTAATCACTATTTAACATTACTTCCTTCAGTAGGTAATGAAAAGGTATATTCAACTAATCACAGCTATGTTTAGCTGGTTATCAATGTCTTCAAATTAAATTGTGAGCATTTGTGAACCTGGAGTAATCTGAAAATTGACTCTGCAGGTGTATTTAAGGACAAACTATAAGCAAACAAAGCAGGGATCTAATAAGCACGACCACCGATTTCGGTAAAACCGAAGCAGGCAGATTTAGAAAGCTGGGAGAGAGTGGACAAGCAAGGTCCATTTAAAATGTCATAGGACACTTAAAGAGACTTTAAGGTTTTAGGAAACATCTTGTGATCTGCTCACAGTGTGAATTTGCCTGAAAGGCAAAATGATAACAATACAAACTCTTCCTTACAGAAGAACGGCTGATTTCAAATTCCTTTGAGGCCTCCCTAAGTCTCTTCGCAAACCCATTAGCTCCTACCATCTTCTTTCTAGTCGCCTCAGGCATCTCTTTTCATCTCATCGTGGTGTGCACTATCACGTCAACAATCAGGAAACCACCAAACTAACTTTGAGGTTTAAACACGGCAGAGCTCTTTCAAAATGCTGAGTATTGATGTTCTAATTATGTGCACCTGATGGGGTATGCCTGTGGGTAATTTTAGCCGTTTTAGGTAGGAATGTTTTTCCTCATCTGAAATTGCTTTTGTCTTTTCGGTTTTACAAAAGCAGTCATAAACCCCCCGCCCACTCAATTTAAACACTCTGTGACTGAATACGTGGTGTATTTACTTCACCCAGATTGTTCCACTAACTTTGTGTTGTGGTGTTTATCAATCATTAGTCAGGGAAGAAAAAAAAAGTAAAACAAACATCTAAAAAGTCACATAATCAGGAGTATTGAGGGAGAAGATAAAACCTTTAAATACAGCATGAGGGGAAAGTCCGCCGGTGATGAAAGGATTTAAATAGGGCCATTTTAGTCTGAACAAATAAGAAAGAGATTTCTCAACGTCTAACATTACACACAAAAACATGCCACCAGTCTTTGAAAAGCCTTTGCAAACAGAGTCCGCGATTAATCAAACATGTCATCGCTCCTCGTCTGTCGGCTGGTTAGAAATTGTATTTGTGAAGAATTGCTCAGCCTGGTCCAAGAAAAATTGACAAAAAGGGGAAATTCATGGCATTTGCATTCACGACTCTCATACGTGACAGACAACTGCATTCATCACTGTGAAAGCTGTTTTGCTGATCTGGGAAATCTTGGCAGCTTTCTCTCAAGCTTTCCTCAAATGGCCTTCCAGTTATCTTGCACACACCAATAAACACTCAACAGAAAACCCAAAAGGGACACAAGATGGATAACCAGTCTAAAAAGCAAGATTCGACCTTCTCCAAGTAAACTTAAATAAACGGATAAATATGGAGAAATGAGAAGGAAATGTAAATAAAACCAAAAATGTTGATGCACTTTGAAAAACAATTAACTAAATGAAACAAGCATTCAAATCCCCGGCACCTTTCTTTATGAAAAATGCATGCCAAAGCTATGCTTCAGATTGTTGAAATAGTAACCTTAGTTTTATTTGTAGCACACTGAATGGTTAACTTTACTTCATTACAGTTGATACTACTGATCATGACTGAAAGCATAGGGAGGAGAGGAGTGGCTTGCAACTCAGAGAATTCAACATTCACCTGAGGGAGATCTCTTGGTGTCATGGTCCTCATGCTACTGTCCAAATGCATTCAGGTCTTTATATACATGCGCCACCTTTGGCATGTTATCTGCAGTCGACTCAACAACGTATTTCTTTGATTAGACAGACTGGAGGATGTTACGTCTTTAGTCTGTGTGAACCCAAAGACTGGAACGCTGTTGTCTTTGCTTTCTACTTTTTCAAACTTGTTCCATAACCCCATATAGCCCTTTACAGTTCACAGTGGCTACAGGTTTGTGACCACATCAAGTGCATTGTAAAATGTTCAAAATTTGGGAAAACGTTTTAAGACCTAAATCTCCTCTAAATTTCACCACTTTATCTCTGACCTGTTTGCGGTGTTTCTTGATTTCCATGATGCCGTTTGTTCACCAAAACGCTCAAACAAACCTCAGAGCTTCTCAGAACATTCATATGATTTTTTTTTTTAGGCGTCTCAGAGGAAATTAGGCTGAATACAAATCCATGACGCACTTTTGGAACTATTAGAAAGAAAACATACAAATCCTCTCCTCTCCACTTCACAATTATGTAAAATTTTATGGTCTATGATGAAATTTAAATGAAAATTATTTAAGCCTGCTAACATAAAAATAGTAAATACTTCTGCAACACACTGTGAAAACAACATTCAAATTGCAGAATGTCATTTTGCTTATCTGACCTCATTCAGAGGATAGTTTTAGGTCTTTATTATTGTCAATTTGCAAAAGAGTGAATGAATCAATTCTGAGTATCATGATTGTTTCCAAAGAAAATCCTTCTCCTACTAACGGACTGTACAATTCATCAGCTAAAGAAATACTTTAGTCTAATGTGAGAGGTATTTTGCTACAGCACTGACAAATGGAAAAATTATGTGCAAGGAGAAAGACGGAAGAGTTGTATTAGAACCAGATGCATCGATATCTGTCATTGTAGCAGACAGCAGGTCAGTGTAACAGTCGTCTCTAGAGTCCACGCCTCTCGGTGAAGCATTTTTCCCTGCCTGGACATAATGGTCAGAGATGTTTCTCTCTTCATCCCTCTGTCAGATGCATGTCAGGAGAAGACACGGTGAGATACGAGCTTTGAGATGGAGCCAGTACAGTAGCCCAAGTGACGCGCTTCATGAATGGATCCTGCACCTGTCCTGCTCGCTTTCCAAAAGTAGGTTTTGCCTAAAGCTGATTAATGCGACTGCGAGGATCAGAGCACTGCTTAGCATCTCTTGTTGAGGGCAGCGTGAGGAGGAAAAAACAGGAGGAAAATGAGTTCTGGTGTCTGTTATACAGTTCGCCCTGAGGTGCTAGTTCAATCAGCAGAGGTGAAGAGGAGCAAATAAGAGAAAGAGGAAGAAGTTTCAGGGGGGGAAAAAAGGAAAACAGACAGAACAGAGGGTAAAGAAGATTCATGTAAACACTGCGGAGGTTCTGGTGAAGTATGCGGTCGGTGTGTTTCTGCTCCTCAGAGGCTAAAAGGAAACTAAAGCTCACGTCTCTGATGTCCTCTCAATTTTCACAGGGATGTGTCATTGTTTGATGATATAGTGGTATCCCCCAGTTAGTTCTGGGCATAGAGTTACCATCTGCCCACAGGACACCATTACAATCTTCAGTCAACTGCTGTGGGGCACGGATGAAAGCAGCTGGATTCACAGACAGAAGATGGGGTGATGTTTGCACGTCTAATGTTAGTATATGTGTGTGTGTGTGTGTGTGTGAGGGGTGTGACAGGTTGAAATTCAAATAATAAAAAAAACAACCAAAAAACTAATGAAGTAATACTCCACAAAGACTGCATCTGTCCATCAAACCTTCTACTAACAAAGGAACATATCTGATATAAAATTGGAGTTCTTCTCAGAATTACCTCACATTTTTACTTAAAAAGTTCAACAGACTCAAACTTCAAAATTCCTTAGTTCTTCTCCGCCAACTCTTGAAGTAAAAATGCAGGACTTCATTATCACTTGTTTCCCTTAAAATTTCAGCTAAAAAAAGAGAAAGGAACAAGTAAACAAAAAGAACAGATTAATGTGTTAACTGACAGATCACTGAAAAGAAGGATGGATAGATGGATGGATATATATGGAGAAATGGATGGATGATACACTGGGCCAGACGCCCAGTGTATCCAAGAAAATTGGATACACTTTGGACATGTACAAACCCTAAACATGTCCAAGCTTTGTTGAAACATTCTTAAGAAAACCTTTTATATTGTAGGAAAATGCTCTTTTTCTTTGCTCACCAGAATCGCTGCAGATAAGGAGGTTGATATCAGCTGCATGTGGTCAAATGAACAGCAGCTGCTGAAATAAGACCCTCCTACAATGAAGGTTTTAATTTCTTCTGATAATTTGGAACAAACTTTCAGAAAACTACAAAACTGCTGAAATAACGGGCTCCTTTAAATCTAGCTCGATTTTGCCCGTTTAATTTACCTTCTAATCACGCAAAACACTTTGAATTGCCTTGTCGCTGCAGTAAAACTGCTTTCTCTAATACATTTTATTCAAAAACCGTCTCTTTGCCTCCTAAACAAATGAGGTGGCACAAAACCAAGTCATGAAAAAGTATGAATGATTAAAAGTAGGATTGTGCCTTCATGACCCAGGAGTATCAAGGCAAAAATCTTCATAAAAAATGCTAAAGGTTTATTCCCACAGGGAAACTTCCTGAAACCATGATGTATTTTCACGGCAGGCGGTTGTTTTCCTCTGCTACAGACTGTGGAATACCAGCCTTTTTTCTCCTAAAATAACCTCCTCCTGAGTCCTTGTTCTCTGATGAAAGGACGCCCCAGTACCCCTCTCCCAGAATGCACTGGGAAATGTCAAATGTTTATTAGCTTCCCATTAAACACCAGGGGTGAGTCAGAGAATTAGCTACATTCACATGTAAATCTTAGCTTGTAAGGGAAAACTAAATCTTTAATGATTATTGGGTTGAGCGAACTCAAAAGATCAACTTAAACTTTTTTGTTGTGGTGACTGTAGATTTTTTGTTTTTTTGGACGTCAATTTCTTAGCTTAGCTAGCACACTGTTTCACTACTCCAGCATCACCTGTGGCTACTCGGAGCTGAGGGAAAGAAATGTAACACAAACAGTCTGCTAATTGGCTCAATTAAGTCATTATGCAACACAAGCCAGAAGTCTGACAGTTTGCACCCCTCCGGCTCCATTTCTAAAGATCGGGGCTCGGTTTTACTCCAAACTTTCCCACCAGCGTTCTTCTATGGGAAACGAAGCAGAAGGTGCTCAGCATCTGCGCGGCTCAGATGAACCCAAGCGTGTGGATTTGCGTGTTTACCTGTCCGGACATGTCGGGTGCCAGGGTAATGATGGGCCACAGGGAGGCGTAGATGATGAAAAACACAACCCACAGGCCGATGCTTCCCCAGATGGCAATGTGACTGAACTGTGAGAAAACGGGAACACAGCCAAATAATTAGACTTTGTCTTCAATGCAGGAATCATTTACTGCAGCTGAGTTTCTCTGACTTGCTTATAAAAATTTACAGTAATGTTATTTTTTTTTTTCTTCGCTCAGAGTGAATTTCCAGTCATTTCACTGGTTACAGTTACAAGCCCACAAAGAACAAACTGTAAAGAGACTTTAGGATCAGAGAGGTGTATATAAAATGTTTCACAGGTACCTGAGGTGATATAAACAGCCAGAGAGCCTTTGACCTACCATAGTCCAGGATGAAGTCTCCAGACCAGCTTTAAGACAGACTGTGATGACGACAAACTGTTAAGGAATGGGAAAAAAAAAAAAAAAAAAATTTGAACATTTTAACTTATTTTGATCAAATCCACATTTTTATTCTTCCACAATAAATGGAAACACTGAATAGCATGATAGTGTGACTGTGACACAGTATTATCAGGAGAAAATATACATGTAAACGAACACTAGAAATACTAAACTACCAAAAAAAAAAAAAAAAAAACCTGATATGGGGACTGGTTTAAGTATAAACCAAAATGAAATGCAGATGAAATGTACAGAAACACGTAAGTTGACTAAATGGGGGTCTAACTCAACCCAAAACTAATTAACAACCATTCCCATTAGTAGTACTTTGCTAATTATAAAAACCAAAAACAACAAAATGTATGTGATGTTTATCATCGTCACAGGACAGAAAACTTGGAGTCAAAAAGACTGATGCACTTACTGTGTAGACCATATTTCCTAAGAGGAGATAGTCTGTAGTTTTTCCGCTCCCAAGCACCGTATCTGTGAAAGAAGTCGAGACAAGAGAAGCTTTGAGGAACATCACATTTCTTCTCAGGGTTTCAAACTCCACTAGAGGTCCCTTTAAAAGCCTCAGGAAGAGCTGGTGCTGGAGTCAGTTAACTGGTTCTAAAAAACAAACTTATTTGGTTTTCCACAACCATAGAGCCGTCTTGGTTCTATGTCATTACCTCACTTAAAGTCTCATCTAGTAAATCCTCACCTGAATATTTAGTGACTCCAGGACAGGGAGAAAATTTAAGTACACTTTTAGTATTATTCAACTCTATCTCAGCAAACTGATGTCTCGATATCATCAGCTTCATTTATGTATGTCGTTTCTAAAAAAAAAAAGGGGGGGGGGGGGGGGGCTAATGAATGCTTAACTATCCCGATCAACTGATTCCTGATCTGACCAGTACAGGCAGCACTCATATCAAAAGAGTCAGATAGGCCATTTGTGGATTCTGCAGAAAATTTAGCAAATGCATTTATATAAATTGCACGATAGGAAACATAAAAAACGAAAGCAGATAAAAGACAGAGAGCTGGTGTTTTCCCAGTGCTAATCCAACATTTATGCTGTTAAATAGATAAATAAAACTAAACTCAGGAGAAAAAGGCATTGTTCTCACAATATGTTCAGCTATTAGAGACACAAATCTTACAGCAGACGGCAAAACAAAGACAGGTGCCAAGTGGAGCAACACACTATATTGAACTTCAATCATCATTGCAATTAAATGTGTGCAATTTTGTGATCATAAAGAACTGCAGTTTTTATTTAAATTATTTTAATTTCAACTGCAAGGCATGAAAATTCTGCACACCCATAACATATTTGGTCGGTATGATGGATTTTCCTGCTGTTTATGTCGGCGCTGGATGCATATTTAGTGGTGGGGACAATGTGCAGACATACCGTAGTTCTTAATAAACACTAGCTGGAAGCTGTGTGGTGGAACCCAAAGCTCATTTCCTCATTAAACTTTGAGGCTCAAATAATTAATATCAGCTTTGTGGAAATGCGATTTACATTAGGGTCCATTAGGCTGAACTATAACCTACATGCCTTCACAGTGGTGAGACATCAAAATTTCCTGGCAACTCATTGTTAAATCAGATTTAAAAGGCTGGTTTCAAAGGCAAGATAGCCATTTAGTTACTATATGTGACCTGCATTTCCAAATAAGATTAGAACAAACAGAGTCGCACTGACAGGACTGCTTCAAAACACAAGTGAGTTTGGGATGTAGCCAAAGTTAAAATATCCATGCTAAGTGACTGCCAGTGG
The DNA here is from genome assembly GCF_001443285.1 of Poecilia latipinna. NCBI lineage: Eukaryota > Metazoa > Chordata > Actinopteri > Cyprinodontiformes > Poeciliidae > Poecilia > Poecilia latipinna. Next base: position 69,025 of record NW_015113431.1, on the reverse strand, counting down.
AAAAAGCAGCAGAGGTTCTCTCTACTTCCGGCTGGTAACATGCCCTGTGCTGACAGCCCGTCAGTCAGAGTGAGGCGGCTTGGCGCCTTTGTGTGGAAAGCAGGGCCAAGCTTGTGTGGTCCCTCAGCTCCGGTCAGCCAAGACTTAAAGGCTCAAGGATCGTCATTTTCTTTGTACACAAAAAAAAAATTAGTTTTAAAATGAGCACTTTTAAAGTTTTTTTTTTTTTACTAAATCCAACTAAAGATATTTGCTCAAAAGACATAAAATGTTAGTTTCCTGAATAAATTGATCAGTGTGATAGGTTTTCGCCTACGACTGCACAGAAAAGCTATCAGCTTTTGCTTAGCGCTGCGAATATGAACACATGCTTGTTGCTGCATGTCCCTCAGACCAAAGATGCCACATGTTTGTAATTCATGACTGGAACAGCCAGAGAGAGAAGTAATTAAGACAAAGTATGTGAGCTTGACTGTTTTCTCTTTTCATCCAGTCCATTGAGAACCACAGAGGAGTCGCTGGGAGCCACTAACCATGCTGGAAGGCTTTCAGGGGGAACCAGAAGAGGATGACGGAGTGGAAGAGGCCGTTCAGACAATGGGCCCAGAAGACCTGCAAAACAGAGGCAAGAGGAGTGGAGGAGGAAGGAGGGAGGAGGGGGGGGTGAAGGGTGGAGGGGACGTTGAGTGAGAAACAGAAAGAGTGAGAGAAAAGGGGGGAAAAAAGCATGTGAAAAGGGTGTGGGGAGCTCCAGGTGACCCCTGACCTGAGCCCTTTGTGCCATCCCAGCACTGGGCTAAGTGGCGGTTTTGTCGGGGCCTCCTCAGTGAATGGCCACCCCGCTGACAGACACGTTGTATATCCTCCGAATGTTATGGGGGGAGAGCGAGGCTATGTGGGATATGTATTAGCAGTGAAAAGCAAGTGGATGACATCAATGTTCGGGTTTTAATCATTTTCTCCCGTTACAACCAATTAGCACAAAGGAACTGACCTTAAAAATAGTAAAATCGAAATACTTGCACTGGCTCTAAGAACATTAAACAACATTATACAAAGAGGTGCAGAGGAAAGGTTTCCACTCATTTAATGCCGTTAGATCTGAGCTCATTCATGAGAGAATTTAAACCGGAGTAGCAATACATTACAGGAGAGTTTAAATAAGTAAAACAAATCAGTCTAGAAACACACACAGAGTCCGACAGGCTGGACAGAGATTAAACTGTTTTCTGGGTAATTATCAAGAGCCTGGAAAATCGAGCTATGGAACACCGTCTGCGCAGACGTATACACCTTGGAAGAGTTGGCTAAACCAATACACCCACTCCAAAACCACCTTGTTTTAAAATTTATATTAATGCAGCTACTCGGCCAAACAAAACACTAATGGGCCATGTAGCATGAAACAGCCGTGAAATCTGTGAGGCCAAAAAGAAGAAGAAAAAAAATCTCCCCACTTGTGCCCTCTTTCCCCTTCCTCACCCAGATACCGGTGTTCGTTCTGAGACATGAAAATTGCTCAAGCTTAGAAATTAGAGAAACTGTTTTAGGATTTTTCAATTGAGGTTCTGGTAAACGTTTCAAAGCAGTTACTGTCTGACCTGTCAGAAAACTTTCTTGGCACCTTAATTTATCGTTTTCTATCATTTTATAGCAACTCCAATATCAAAAACAGACACTTGCATGCTACTCTATGAAACTTTAAACTATTGTCTTTGTTGTAGTATGTTCACACAGGACATAGAGACACAGCAGGTCATGCGCCAAACTTGATTTGCCTGCGCTAAACACGTACCAAGAACGAAGAAAATGAAACGTTTTTAGTTAATCTGGTACAAGTACAGCGATTTCTAAAACCAAACATAATAGCAATTTTAAGTTTTGCACACCCATGTATTTAGATTAAAGTAGTTGCCTAACTAGTAAACAGAGTCCACCTGTGTGTAATTTATTCTCAGTGTAACTACAGAATTTCTGTCGAGTTTCCAGAGGTTTTGTATGAGAAAATAAGAGAACATTGAGGTTCATGAACACCAGGGAACACACAGCCAGAGCTACAATGGAACGGTTTTAATTCAAAGCACAGTTAGATGTTTTAATGCCATATGTTGGAATGGCTTTGAGTTAAATATAGATAAGAATTTTTGGCAAGACTTGAAACTCTACATCCAAACTGAGTTGGAATTATTTTTTTAAAGAAATAACAGGGAACAATTTTAGCTTCAAGATGCACAAAGCTATAAACATTGGGTTTCTGCAAATCACAAAGGCTTACAGCAATGACTGAGTGAAACTTGAGAGAAAGGTGATTCTATTACACATGCATGTACATATGCATGTCACACTTCTCCGATTTTCATTCTTTTTATAATTTAACCATTTCTCAATGTCCTTCTAAGTCAGAATTCTGCATTACAGTACCATATGGTTTTGCAATACAAAAAGCCAAATGAAACCAAAAGCAACTTAAGTTTTTGCATGTGAACAAGTTTGACAAGTATTATTCTTGCAAGGTGAAAAAAAAAAAACATACATTTATGACTTGACTATTTAATCAATTATCTCTTCCTAAAAGAACAGTTGAAAGGATAAAAAAAAGTTTGCAAATATGTCTTGAAAACATAACATGACATTTTTATGTCGCCCTGAAAAATGAATATTTTATGGTTTTCTGGAAATATTTAATGTTCTAAATACTTAATATGATCTTTGTTAATATACTGTGACCTCAGTGGCACAACCTCATCACCTTCCCGCCAGCCAAACAAAGTCTCATGACAGCTACCCCCACCCTGGATTAGCTCACGCTCCCACTGTGTACACAAAACCCAATCCACAGAGCGAGGGTGGCCAAAAGCAAACCTCCGCCCCTCCCCCTCGTTCCCCTGGCTCTTCGCTGAAACGCGTATTAAATTATCACTAATGTTACAATCACATGTTTTACTCAATTAGCCTCCCACTGACAGGCTCAGCTCTCCATCAGGTTCCCCCTCAGTTATCCCATCATGGTCACTGCAGGCGGGAGGACGAGCCTCCAGGTTTTCATCTGCAATAATGAATGCTAATGAAATCAATAAATTCACATAATCATTTGTCACAGTGGGATCCTTTCCTTTAAGCCATCAATCCACCTGGGTATCTTTTTGCTCTTGTTTTCTCTTTGAGTTGGTTAGGATCCACTCTGAATGAATGGCTGCTCTGTCTTGGGAAAATCTGGCCCTTTGTGGAAGCCTTAATGGCCAAAAAAAGCAAAACACATGAAAGGCAGTAATTAATATGGAGCCAAATATTTCCAGAGCAGCCTTCTCTTTTCCGTTTCTTTATGAACAAATGAGGTAAGGAGGCGAGAGAGAAAGAAAAGCCCCGCAAACGAGGTGGTAGTTGTTGTTAAACTGCAGCTGTTATTAGGGCTGCAAAGTGATTTAATAGTTTGCATGGGAACCTACTACGTCCTTAAAAGTAAATGAGTGACACAGTTGAAACTCCCAGCGTGAACCTCTCCCTGCTCACACCTCAACACAAACAGCTTTAATTCACAGAGACAGTATCTGTTGTGTACAAAAGAGCCGGGGCCCGCAGAAAGACAGGTTTCGGAGGGGCCAAATTCCTGATGGATTTTCTCGCCTCGCCTCGGGCCAGCTGCAAGGAAAATATCTCTGGAAGAGAGTGGACAAGCCAGCAAAAACAACTTGCTGACCTGACCGAGTCATCATTTATGGGTCTTGGAAAATGTGGCCCAAACAAAATTTAGGTTCGTTGCCTCAAAGTATCAGGAGGAATACGTCTGGGATTCTTTTCTGGCATAAGAAAACTTCATGAAACATCCCAAAAGGTTTAATCAAGGGAAAATCCATCTGAGAGCAGGATTCATATGAGAAACCCTTTAGCTACGTGGTAATGTAGCTCTGCCCAGCATGTGTGCTTTCATTCAAGATGGTCACAAAACGATTATTTTAAGGGGGCTTTATTGACCCATGTCATTCTTTACTGTAACATTTCATAATTTTAACAGTTTAGGTTTTTTTAAATGCATGAGTAAATGTAAAATAAAAATCCATACATAGAATTTAATACTTGGAAAAATTAATGAAATTTAATTTAAAAACTCAAAGTAAAAAGAATAAAATGTAATGAAAACTTAAATGGTAAATGCATAAAAAAAAAAATCAGAATAGGCAGAATCTAAAACAATATATATAATGTGATACCTAAAAAATAAATTAAATGAACTAAAACGTAATATTTTTTATAAATGAATAAACAATAAGCAGATTAACAAATATCCATCTTAGGAACATATTTATATAACAATTCCTGGCCATGCAGAAAGGGTCAAATAAACAGCTAAAATATGATTACCATGTTTAGAAATAACTGATTAAATAATTTACTTTAGTCCTTAAAATGAAAGAGGAGTTTTGGACAGAAACCGATGCATATTGTTCGCTCCTGTCTGGTTTAAATGTGATCTGATAGGCCTGGCCTCCAAACATACGACTCTCTTCCTTAAACAAATTGCTTAATTTTCCGCAACAAATCCTTGTTATATAATGGCAACATGCTCCCAATTTTCTTCCTTGCTCTCCCTTTCAGTTCCAACCCAAAACTCATCTGACCTTCCCTGCCCCAGACCACCATGGCCAATCCTCCTTTTAATCCACCTCCATGTGCAGCTAACCAGGTCACCACGCCTGTGAGGAAGGTCCAGTGGTCTGTGGCTGGGCATGAAGAAAAGAGTAGACAACTTTATTACCCAGCAGGGGAAAGCTAACGGACAGGCCCCCCCACACCGCCCACAACCAGACAGAATAGGTCAAGCCTCGCCAAACCAGACACTGAGTGGAGATCCACGAGCTACAGCTGCCAGGTCACTGAAAGAGGCGATAAATCCTTCAGAGCAACAACAGAAACATCGCCTTTCATTAATGTGACGACAGCTGGTTTCAAGATCAGGAAAGTTTGGCCTTTGCATTTATGTAACAGAACATTTGTTTTCAACCGTGGCAAATGAAATGTGTTTTTTTTTTTTTTTTTTTCGCATAAGTTTGGTTTCAAAGAATATTACAAATAAACATCCTCCAATGTCTGGATTGATCTGGTCATTTCCTATCAAGTAGGCAGGTTGTGAAATAAAGTGGAAAAAGAATGATGGACATAAGAGATGATGCAAATTCTATAAATATATTCACAAGCAAGTAATTTGTTAGAGTTTTGTCTTACCTTGGTGTTGAAGCCCATTGCATTCTGCGAGGTTTTGTAGAGCTCTGGGTATTTTAGCATATTCTCTTTCCTGCAGGAGCGCTCAAATATTCCCAAAGTAAGAGGGGGTAAGGCAGTAAAGAGCTACATCAAGAAAAAAGCAACACACACACACACACAAAAATATCACGTTTCAGCTACACCAACATGAAACATTTACCAAAGTGATGAAACATCTGATATAAAATGTTAAGAAGATAAAAACAACAAATTAATAATTTGATGTTTGATGAAACTGCCTCTGCTCCTAATGTCAAAATTTTATTTTTAAAAAATTATCCTCATTACTGTTTGTTTTTTTTTTTTTTAATAACTTTTTGCAGTTCAGGTCACTGCACAAAGTTCGGATTGGTGCATTTCTGCTGTAAATCTCATGTCTGTTTTTAACTAATCACAGATGCCTATTCTGATCATTCCCAATACCTCCATATGCTTTAATTTGCTGGAAATTTGTTTCAGTCTGTTCTCCAATTGCGCTACACTTAAGTCTGATTATTGAGGACCACTGACCTTGAACCCTTTGGGGGTTTTGTTTTGATTGGTCACACTTTCAGTCCGTTCATATGCAAAATCCGTCTCCCAATAAACATCTGCCAGGTTCTGGACCAAGAGGCAGGTATTTAAGTCTGGCTTAAGTGTAATTTCTTAGAGATGTTGTAATGTTGCATGTAGCAGCTGCTGGGAGAGAAGCGCTGGTATTGTGTGTAGTCGAGAGGGCTCAGTGGCCAGTTGGTGTGCGATCCCTGCAGGCCCATCTGGAGCGGGAGTTGGCTGGACTGGCAGGACACAGGACATGCTCCATTGGGTTCTCTTTCTTATTCACAGCCAAGCCCTAAAGGACTTCTCTATTGAAGGGTGGATTCAGACCGCTGCCTCCAACAGACTCCCACACAGCCAAAAGAATTCCCCAAGTCTTTAAGAATGAAAAAAACTTAACTATAACCCCACTCATTCAAACACCGCTGGTAATATGGAATGGTGGTTTATTATACAACTGATTAAAGAGGCAGCACTGCTGAGCTGTCCTCGTCAACTGACAGTTCCTGCTGCAAGCAAATTGTTTCCATATTTGAGGAATATTTCTCATTTTGAACAGAGCCAAGTTGAAGTTTTATTGTAAAATTAACAAGCACACATTCCCCCCCCCCTCTGCTTAATTTATGACAGATATGAAATATGAGCTCATTAGGAGTGGCCCTGTTATTGTGCCCTGTGGGATTCCCAAAATCAGCTCACTTGCCGCTCCACTCTTCCTATTCTTTTTATCATTCAAACGTGGCCACTCTAAATAACTACCCTCTGTGGCGCGAGCAAAGCTGTTATTCTTTCACATTCAGTGCATAGCTTGGGGCACAGAGGGAGTATCGACTTGACATCTGGTCATAAATAACAAATAAATTTTTCAGGATGTAAATGCCACACACTGGCAAAAAAAGAATCACTTTTGGGGTACCAGAGCTAAACTGTTTGGTGTCAAAGAGGGGATCGGCTGGAGGTGCAAAGTGGTCTCTTCAGAGAATAAATATTCCCAACACTCACCACATTATACAAGCCGATACACCAGCGTTCAAAGAGAATCTGTCCAGAGAAGCCATTGACGAATGCAAACCAGATCTGTGTAAAAAAATAAAATGAAATAAATAAATAAATATATATGTATGTATATATAATAAAAATTCACATTAAAAAGCAGGAAAGTTAAACAACAATATGTTCTGTTGTCCAAAAACATTCACAAAACTCTCTACTGGTGCTGTCCTCTGAAGCTATAAAACTAATAATTTATTAACAAGATTATAAATGAATGTTTTCCATTAATAACAGAATAAACCCCAATTCATACCTTTAGGTCAGGTCTACTGTCTGCTCAACTGTGAAGCCTGCCTATGTGACGTACTGTAATTTTCTGACTGTGCTCACTGTCCGCACCAACAGGGAATAAGACTCTAAAAGGTGGTGTCGAGCATACAGGAGTTAATAAAAATGAGCTAGATCACAAGCAAAAAAAAAACAAATCTACAAGAAAATACAGTATGGAGAGATCGACTGTTGTGAGCTAAAAATCGCATAAATAAGGCTGTGTGCCAAACTTCTTCTTGTAATGACTTTCGCTTTAGGAATTAAACCTTGCAAAATCTGAATAAATAAGTAAGTCAAGGTGGGATAGTTTGAACTTCTGACCTGGGATCAGCATATCATTGGTTGGACTTGCCAAATTTCTTAATTAGGTAAAATGGGGCCAATGAGAGAGAGAGGAAAAAAAAACCTTCATCCCTTCAATGGAAACGGTTCACTGTATTCACTGCAGGTTTACCTCTAAACCCGCTGCTCTACCTGACAACATGTGGGTGACAGATGAGGTTTGCTGCGCTGCTTAAGCCACTTAGGTAATCTGATCGAAGTAGACAAATGTAATGCAAACCATCTGTTGTGCGGAAATAAAACTCATGATAACCTCAAAAAAAGTTAAAAAATAAAGCGTAGAAAACTAGGACAAAAATTATGCATTCTGAATATGAATCCATCGGTACAAAGCTGATGTATCAGAAACACCGTGAAGCGAAACTGACAACCCATGGAAGCTATGATCAGAAACTGCACCTCACAGTGTTGAAGTTTGACAATTGGTGATCCAGGACAGGCTTTAGCTGCTGCCAAAACTGTCAAGAGAACATAAGGGAAGCTGTGTTTTGGCCATGGCCTACCAGGAATTTCCTCGCTTCATTTAACGTCATTATGAAGGCATGAACTGCTACAAATTCTCACATCGGGACAAAGCTTGTTTGACGGCCCCGCCCGCCACTGCTGCCAGTGTCTACACGACCAATACCAGTCTGCCCGCTGGTTTTTCCCCATTACATCGGGTTAGCATATGCATGACAACAAATAGTGGGGGGCCAGCCGATAAATCCCAACTTTCCCTGTGTGCCAGGATCCTGCCCCTCACCTTTCAGCTTCAGTCACACCCACCAATGACCGATCCTCTGTCAGGTCCACTCTATCATGATGATTTTTTTTTTTTTTTTACATGAGCAGCCTGTTAAATCATGTGGGGTGTTCAGATGAAAATGGAACCAGATGGCTCCGAATGCAAAGACAATAGAACCACAACCTCAGATGTTTTGGATCTCGGCTTGTTTAGAATTGCATTCAGATGCCGTTGCTAGGAGTTATGCACGGTATGGATGAAGCTCAAGTCATGAGGCAGGTTCAGCCATTAGGATGGCTCAAGGGTTGGTACGGAGCGGCTTGTGGGTAGGTCAAACTGCTGAATTAATTACAGATCTGCTCAATAAGAGCCTCTGGGCCGATACATTGTTGTGCTAAGTTAAAAAAGCCTCCTATTCACATGGTGGGGTTGCTGCTTCTGTGCGAGTGTTTTGGCCTCGTCCTCCAGGTTCCAATGGCTTCGCTCTCTTTCTCACTCTCCCATCTCTTGAGGGACAGATGCATTGATTTGCTCATTAGGGGAAGTACCAGGCAGGATTTTACTTCCCTTTTTTCTTCCCCTCATTGAGTGCCACTCAGTGAAGGGGTGTGGCTGGCCTCTCTCCCTCACTGCACATCATGAAAACATTGTTGGAGCAAAAGCGGGAGCTGGAGGGGGAACAAAGAAAGGGGGTAGACGAGAGACTAAAGAGACTTGCATATTCATCAGCAAATGAAAAATCACTGATTCCAAGGTTGCTCCACAGCGCTGCAGAGCTGTATAAGAGCCTCGGTCAGGAAGAGGCTGGGTGGGAGTGACATTTGTCCCCAATAGTGCGAGTCTGGATACTCTTAAGTTTGGCTCGGCGGGATTGCTAATTGAATTCATTCACAAAGCAAGCAAAGTATAAAGCGGATGACAAAAAGGGAGCTGATAAATATGCTGGAAATATGTGAAGCTCTGAACAGAGGTTGTATTACAACGCCAAGCTCGGCCTTTAAGTATTAATTCAGTCCAAATGGTTGGTAAGATTTTACTCTTGTACTCTGAGCATTCCTGAACCACAGTGAGCTTGATCGAATGAGAGTTTTATATTGCCTCATATGCATCCCTCGTCCATCAGGTCCCCAAGTAGCGCCCAACGTTATGTCAATCAAACACCAGAAGCTATAAAGGTTGCGCATTTCAATAGAGTTGCTATGGATTCTCTCACAAAGGATTCCCAGCATTAAAGTGAGTAAATTCAAGTTTTTTCATTGCTGGTCTTTATCCAATTGTAACTTGTTCCAAAGTCAAACTTGGGAATTAAACTCAAGGTTTCTTTAAACCATTTTGTTTAAGAAAAGCAAGGCCTCGCACAAAGATATTCAGATTCACTGAATTAATTATTTATTTACTTATTTATTGCCATCCTACAACTATAGACTTTAATGTGATCTCTCAGGATTTTATGCGTAAGAGCAACCAAGTAATGCATAATTATGAAGTGGAACGGAAATGTGTTTTTAAAGATTATTTCACAAACAAAAATTCAATAACTGAGGTTTGCATTTTTGTTCTGCCCATTTTACTTTGACACACTTAATAAAAAACAGTGTAACCAATTGTCCCGGTCAACAGAATTTACTTGTGTTTATTTGAATCTCATTACAGATGAGCTGTGAGGTTTGTTAGAGAACATTGGTGGAGAAACGGCATCAAGGAGGCTAAGGAACATACCAGACAGGTCAGGGAGAATGTGGTACAGATGTTTTAAAATGTAATGAAATATAAAACTATTTACCCTAGACTTTAACTAAGAGTTTATGGCAAGACTCAAAAACATCCCATCAATCCAGTCTGAAGAAGCTAAGCTATTAAGCAAAAAAGAATGGGGAAATATTTCAGCGTCCAGATCAGCAAAGCCACGAGACCTACCCACGAAGACCTGCAAGTGTTTTGAATGGTGCTTCTATGTAGGCTCAGTTGAGGAAATAAAAATCCCCTTTTAAGATAAAAAAAAAATAAAAATACAAAGTTGATTTGTAAAAAAAAAAAAACATTGAGGTTTGGACTTCTATGCAACAGAATCATTGAAGCCAAAAGAAACTTTGAGGTAGTTGCACTGCTCAACCATGCAGTTAAGATAAACTTATAATAAACCCCATAATGACTGACAGAATCATTAGCTGCTCCAAGTGTTTGCACCCATGTTCAAGTCTCTCACAATGAAGCAACAGAAGGGCTTTTCTAAAGAATCAAAGAGTTTGGGGATAGAGAGGCAGATGAAAGAGATCTAACCATTGAGTCTAGTATTCATATTGTACAAATCAGTGTATAGGACAATGACGTGGAGAACAGAATGTCAAAATTTCTATTAGCAGCCAATTCTCTTCTTGCAAACCAGCCTTAAAGTTGAACAGAATAAAGATGAGTACTCAAACGTAAACCCACTAGTGCAACAAACGTAGCTTTTAATCATACCCTGGAGCTGAAGGTGGGGTTTTTTGTTCAGACGCTGCAAATACTGAACCAGTGATAGACTGGAGAAATGTCTCATTATCTGCTTCAGACCCCTAAACACATGTTAAGTTGGCGGAAGAAGTGAATACGTCTGGAGGGCCACAAAAAGTGCGCCCAAAGTCTAGATGGTGGATTAAAATTTTGGTAAAATCACTGACATGCAGCCTGGTGAATTTCAAACGGCAAATACAAAAAAAAAGAACAAAGATATTGTCTTGATTATATATCATTCACTTCTGGAAAGTGTCCTTTATTTAGTCCCTTACAATAGAATGTGAAATACTTGGTGATAAAAAGCAACAGGTGAAAGTAATTCAATTTTTGGGAAAGAATGAAATGTCAAATGTAAGGGTTCGTTGTCATATAATCAAGTTAGTCTAAAATTGAATTTTCCCTTGGATTTGTGTGTGTAACTTCAACTTAACCTGATCCTGAAAAGGGCAGTGTGGTCGAGCAGATGTAATGGAAACAAAAATGCACTTGTAGTCTCTTTCTACAAGTCGCACACTGGAATGTCTTAGGTAGCTGACTGATTTTTCATGGCAAATAAACTTGAAAGCCACCCGAGGTCAGAAAATGTCAACGAAAGAAAAACGGTGCTCTTATTTTAAACGATGTTTAATGTCTGCTTTTCATCCACAACGACAGCAGAAAATGTTGCAACATACCTTCTTGTTTTATTCTGTGTTTGTTAATCTTGCATATGTTTTAATGTTTTCCACTGATTATAATTCAAATGGAGAAGAAGCATTTTCTGGATCCGAACTGGAAGTTAAATACATTTTCTCATATATGGCATCTTACTTTTCAGGTGCCATCCAGCTGGTTTAAAGGGAACAGACATGCAATCTAGATAGATTGTTATTGTGTGCGTCACAGTGAAACACAGATTAGAGAAAGCCAAGGCAAGACATGTCTGAGGAGCCCAGGCAGAATGACAACTGTTCCCACCGTTTTCCAAAAACAATGCGTTTTATAGGAACGTGCCCAACATGCCACGATGTGGATACAAGAGGAAATGCAACCTGAGGTTGGTAGAAAAAGAGCCCAGATGACCAGTCCAACCGTTCAAGCTGAACCCCAACATCAATGTGCGCAATTTTCTGGTTGTACTTTTGTGCAAGTGTGAAGCATCATGAACTCCACTGGACAAGACCAAGGGGGTTCCAGTATTGACGACTGCCCTCCATAAAAAGGGCCAAACTGGAATCTCACAAAATGAATGCTGACAGGTGCCAAAGTTTCTGGGAGAAAATCCCTTGAACTGATTTATTTTGGCCAGCTACATCAACGTTGCAGTATGTTTATAGAAACTGAAATTAAGCTTTCAAAGAACCTCAAATGTGGAAACATGGAGGTGGCTCAGGTTTTGTTTTGGGGCTGATTTTCTGCATCTGGTAAAAGAAAGTTATTTTTTTATATAGGAAATAAAAAATAAACCATGTCATAACTGTCAGATTTTAAGTTGTGTCAAGGATAGTTATGTGTATATCTATTTATTTTGGAAGGTTATCAAAACATTTGTAATGAGTGTAGTTCTCCAATAAGAACTGTAAAAGGTAGAATTAACATTGGTAAGCATTTGGCTAAACCTGTAAGTAACAAGCAATAAATCAATAAATTGCATGATGAATTAAAATGAGACATGATTTCCATTTGGACAACAGTGATGAAGAGATATTCTCATTTAATATTGCTGGAAAACTGCCATTTGGAGAAACGCTGCAAGCATTTGACACAATACAAAGTAGTTGGTTTGAACTACCTGCCACTTTTGCCTATTTTCTCCATCTAAGGTGAATGAATATTACTTTTTTTAAATGACATTTTGTTTACCGAGTTCTCATAATCCATTTTAATTATTGTTGTGTTGGCTATTTTGTTGGTTTATTTAAAATAGTAAAATGTTTTCAAGTTCCAGGGTTACACATTCTTCAGAAAATGCTTTTTGCTCTTTGAGAGGATGTACTTGCATTAATATGGCATTTCTGTTGTCATATTAGTTGAAAATAGTCTCAGGATATTATTGTTTATTGTAATAATTTCTGGGACAATTTATCGTCCTGCAAGATTCATTAATGTAACTGGCCTCCATTGGGTATTAAAGAGCAATTTAAGTGTAAAAATAGAATAATTCAGTAGACCTCTAACTATCATGTAGGTTAAAGGACCTTAAAGGAGCAAGCTGCAAATTAGGAGCCCTCTTTAAGACTGAAAATCCAAGGTTAAACCTATAGTTATGCAAATAAAACATTCAATACTGTTTTGTTGCATCTATCTGAGTGAGACTGTGTGATGAAACTCTCAGTAGCATCCAGGTTTGAATCTCTGAAAAGACACGATGAATAAAAAGATGGATAAGAACATCTGAACACTGGTGGCGATAAGGACTGCTACTGCTGATAGCAGCTACTTAGCCAGTCTGGTCACGCTTAGTGATAGCTCTGAAGCAGCTATCTGCGCCGAGTCTGGTTTCTGTCAAATGCAATCAAACTTGTCACACACAGAATAACAGAGGTAGGGACTAACATGAAAATCTATCTAAAGCCCGTCTACTGACAACATGGTGGTCAGCCTGTCGTAGCTCCTGATGAAGTGAGCAGGTTCACAAACTGGTCGCTGACTGTAGTAACTCAGGTCTAGCTTGAACAGCAGATGAAACTACTGCAGGTACCATCAGTGGCATCTTGAAGAGTTTATGCATTCTGTTAGCTCAGGATATTAATTTATCACTGAAAATAACCAGGGAACATTTTCTTTTATGTTATTTGGTCAATACGTTTTGACATCCATTTGATTCTTTGCGTTATTTTTAGTATGGAGAGACTTTGTTCGACTTACCTCAATAATGTAGAGTACAATGTTCTTGTAGAAGCAGTACAGGATGCATTTGGCTACACGGTTGTAATTCCAGGCTCCGTGGACGAGCAGCAGATTCTTCAAGTATTTGAACTGTGTGGGAGGGAGTAAATGGAGGGCAACGACATGATGAATGAAGAGCGGAAGCCTGAGTGCAGCACAGCTCTAATCGTTCTTCATAATTAGAGATCATAGCTGGAACATTGAAGCAACTAAATGTACTTCAAGATTAAAGCAAGCGTTTAGTCTTTTTTTTTTTTTTTCCAGCGGAAATCTGAAGGACCAGTATAAGATTTTGGCCAAGTCCCTCACTAACACATTCCAAAAAAGACCAGTCACAGACTGCAGGGCCAAGCTTTAAATTGCAGCAATTAGCGAGGTTCGTATAGGGGTATTGGTCTCCAAAAGCTGTGCATTACACTTCAGTGGCTTTGTGGTTATGCTATTATTTAGAGCTTATGTTAAATTTTCAAATTATGGACTTATCTTCACAATAAAACAAATAATGAAAGGCAAAAATGAATAAAAACCCAGTAAAAGCTGGACTGCAGGTAAATTAAGATTATTAGATATGGAGTAGGCCTTAATCCAGATATAAATGTACAGAGAAACTGCATCAATAACAGAAACTGTAGGAAAAGTCAAACTTTAAATTGTGATTTCTGTGCACTTTCCATTTAAGAATTTTATGCGTTACCAGACCTAAAACTTGATTTTTTTTTAAAGATTTTTTTTTTTTTTTTTTTTTTACATTTGAGACAATTTACAAAAAAAAACAAAAAAACAAAAAAACATTTCCCTGAAAGTGCTTGTGCAGTTGACAGGTTTCCTCTGCATCTTTTACGAATTAGGAAATAATAGCTTTGAAGTTGACTGCATTATAACCTTTTAAGCCAAATTACATCAGTCCCAATAAAAAAATCTATATATGAAGCTCAGACTTCCTAAAATCAGGACCAATTCTAAAGTGTGTGAACTTTATACCTTCTCCCTGTTGAAGGCTGTTCCGATACTTTGTTCTGTATCTGAACCATCTTAGAACTTGCTTACTGTCAGGACCACAGGTCCAGTAAATCCTGGTTAAAGTGGGCAAGAAGTTAAAACGTTCCTTGGAAACGTTCCTTTTTTCTGGGTTTTTCTGCAAGTCATCAGGCAGAAACCAAAAAAAACAAAATACTGGTGGCCAAAATTCCAGAATTTAACTTCATGAAATTGTAAAGTTAGATCGTCATGTGGCAAATCAAAGATAAAAAAAGAATAGTCCAAATTAAAAAGAAATGCAATGCAAATAAAGAAATGAGATAAAATAAGTCAGAATGTCTGGCACCAGATCTATATCTTTTTGCCATATTTATGTATCCTAAGGTAGTAGGAAATTATTCTCTGAAAAAAAAATATAGTGAATCACTTCCTTCCTTACCTATTGCTGCCCACTGTTGGTAAGCTGGCTGAAAGAAGGCTCCCTGAGAAGATAACTTGATTAATTTGCCCGCTTCTATTTACTTATTGTACTATAGTTACTCTATAAAGAGCAGAACAACATAAAAATTTTATATTCTGCTGCATTAGCACCTCAAAAGTGCTGCTAAATTTATTGTTTCATGCTTAAATGATTATTATAAGAATCCATATGTGCATCGTTTACCATAAAGAAGAAATTGCCGTTTTCTGTTTAAAATGAAAGCAATTACATCATGTTATGTATTTGTTTAAAGTTTTTTTCATACAGAAAATTTGTGCTGCTTTTACTCAATGATCCCAAACATATTATTTCTCTGGGGTCTGCTGACTTCTTTTTCAGCGTCAAAGAACTATCTGTCGTGGTCTCCAGCTAGCGTGACCAACCGTCGTGTTGGACATATTTATTAAAAAAAAAAAAAAAAAAGTTGAATACACGGTAGACGGACAGCAGAGGTGCCATGACCCAAATATTTTTAATCCTGAAACCGACTCAGCAAGCAAACCTGACTTCTATAGGAGCGAAAAACTGAATCTCCAGCAGAAAGGAGCTCATCCAATTCTCTTCATGATCATTTACTTCATGTAGAGGGATAAAAATAACAAGCTGTGTGATTTTCTAAGACTGATTCTGGTTTGAACTCGGCAAATTACAGTTAATGTGATGTAGCAGTAAAATACCAGTTGAGGTCTGGAGGTGCAATTTAATTTAAAGCAGGGGCAAAAACCTAAATGGATTATTAAACCCCTGGGTTTTGAAGGACACACTCTCCACATGTCATATGGATCAAAGGCCTCTTGAAATATAATTGCATGCTGAAGTACAGAAGATGTACTGTTGGCTTCTCATCCTCGAAAGCCTCTTAGCGTTAACAGAAACACGATGCGCCGTACATCGAAGCGGTGGATCAGGAGCTCCCCGGCTTTTGTTGCTTACACATATCGCATATCGACGGAGTGTTCCAGACGAGCTGGTTACCAGGACGCAAGCAGGTATTTACACAACATTTTGCCAGAATCCGTTTTCGTGACGCTTTGTTGGGAATTTGATGTCAACAGGCGCCTGTTTTACAGGTGTTTCTACTTCAATGTTAAGCCCCAGCTCATTCAGATAGATCACCTATTGTTATTCAGAACAATGTGCAATCCTATCACTTACACAAACCACGCGAGAAGGCAGTGGCAGAAACAACAGAAATGTATCACTATACCCTGCTGATAAACTAAGAAAACAAAGTAGCTGTTTATGTTTATTTTAGTTCAGGTGTATTCCTATGGGTGATGTTTGCCATTCTGGTACAAACACATTTTAAAGATTCAGTATTATTTTTCATGTCACACTACTCAGGTCTTAAACGCGTCTTATCCTTCAGTTTGACCACTTTTTATGTGAAGAAAACTTGAAAACACTTCCTCTTTCCTCGTGATAGAGCATGCTATTGCGCTCACCTGGGCAATAGAGTAGTCAGAAGAGTTTGCCGCCTGCAAACCCTCGTTGCCAGAGATTCCCACTCCGACATGAGCTGTCTGGATCATTCCTACGTCGTTAGCTCCGTCCCCAATGGCCAATGTGATCACCTTCACTTGTTTCTTCACCATTTCAACCACCTCCGACTTCTGAAGTGGAGAAACTCTGAAAGAAACCAGCGACGCTTGTATTACGCAATGCATGATTTAGCAAGTTTAAAAGAAGTCATGTTTTTATTGTGCAACATTCTTTTTTTTTATTTTGAGATGGACCTTTACACTTTGAGCAGTGCAAAAAAAAAGCCATATATGTATGGGTAAGGGATTAAATGGCATTCTGTGTTTAATCAGGAAGTAATTTCATATTTTCAGTGAAGGAAATGGACACGTTTGTAACTTAAAGCTTTTTTGGAAAGAATTAATGTTTTATTTTACCACATTAAATATATTAAGGGAGTAAAATTAGGAGGAACGCATTTGTAGCTTTTCATAGCTTTTGCGGAGGAACTGGGATGAGTTAAAATTTGTCTTCGTTGGGTGCAGCATTGCAAATTCTGCAATATTTTCAGCTTATATCCAGTCGGCTTGATACATTTGCATCAGCAAAAAAGTTAAAAACCAAACTCGGGCAATAAATCTCTTCTGCAGACACAGAAAAGGACAAAGGGCACACGGTTAGCGGCAAAGCACAATTTCTGCAAAGGGAAATGCGCAAGTTCAAAGAATTCACATTATAACAAGAAATCAAATAGCACATGCCTTTCCAACAGTTAAAGTCAGTGGAGAACGTTATTTATTGACTTGGTGCTCAGACAGTTATTACCTGTTGCATGTTTAGTGTGAAGAAAGCAAGGGCATTGGGGAGCAAACCTGCAAGCGTATTTTTCCATTCGAGCTCCACCGTGCCAGGCGAGCCGGCTGCTGACACTTCATGCATCCAGGGAAGAAAGATCTGTCCACAGCTCCATATGAAGTAATATACTCCACCCATTAGAGATTTTTATGTTATTTGACTGGAGTCCAAGTAGAAGGAGTCAGAGTATATTGACTGTTGCTGTGTTGACACCTGACCTCTAGTAAAAATACATCCAATACAAGAGTATGCAGTTTCCTTCAACTCATTAAATGCATAATCAGCACAGCCAGCTTTGATTTAGACATATTTCACACATAGTTTGTATTTAATATCAACTTAGATTATTCTCTAGATGTCATTTCATATTTTTTTTTCCAGTTAATTAATAACTAGGTCATGAAAGCAAACTAAATTGAAACAAAGACATAAACTGCTCACATCTGAAACATTTTACATTTACAAGCCTAAAACGGTAAAAAAACATGGAAGATCCCTCTTTGTGAACAAAATGCAACGCAAATAAACGTCATATCTGTCTTTAAAGGGTTAAGCTGCGAAAGCTTATTTTCTGAGGTTTATGGAGAATTTTCCCTTCCCTGGTGTATCTTTGTGTGTACCCAAGGCAAACACAGTTGGAGGGGGAAGAAAAATAAAAATTTGAGATCATGTACACGGTGCAAAGGTAATAAGGTACTCTGAGAACATGCTGCTGATTTCTGGCCAGGTAGCCCGTCACAGGCGCTTAAGCATATAAGTACTTCCTACAGTGGCAAAGGAGGTCACTGGAGTATCTTTTCATTGCCAGTTTTATTTATTAGTGTTATACGGTTTTGATAATAATAGAGAAGTAGAATTATTAGTACTCCAAGTTTAATGTGTCTTTATGCGTGCAGGTTCTGCTGTCATCAATTTGGGAATTGTGATTTCATTTAGAGAAATATTTTCGTATCCTGTGTCTGATCAAAACTGATGGCTTGTTGGAATGTTTCAAAGGTTCACTTGTATTTCAGGCTCATTTTATTCCCTCAGGAGTAAATTTTACCTGCAACAAATGACTGCTTTACAGGACAAGGCCAGATCCAGGAAGTACTGACGCACTCCGAACGTTAGGGCGTATTTCAGAGTCTTCCCGTCAATAATGAGAGCAAAGTCATTTTCCTTGTAGATGGCTTCTCCCAGAAGTCCACAGTGGTGGCTAAGAGTTTCCCTTGTTGCCTGGAAGATACAAAATACGAAAATCACAAATACTAGTTATGTACAGCTAGATCTGTTTAGAAGCAATAATATAACCTCTATTCTTTTGCTTTGATACAGTTTTTAGAAAAATGTGCATGTAGAAGAACAATGAACTAAAAGCACCTTTTGTATAAATTTGAATAAAAGTTTCACACAGCAGCTCAAATAGACTCCTCACAGGCCTTCACATAGATGATCTCTGTGTAGAGTCATGTATATTGCAATGTTATCCACTTAGTATTAAACACTCTTGACTTGGCCCTACTCCAACCTATTTGTAGCAATTATAATAAGTCATATTTCCTTAATTTATCCCAGGATTTTTCTTCAAAAACTGGACTGAATTCTTTAATCAACTCTCCCTTCGTGAGGTGTGTAAATTTAAGGCATGTTTGTTTGAATATGCGGACTTTTTTTGTATTATAGTAGGTAAAAAAAAAAAAAACTGTCCTTGAATCAGAGTTTTGAATAAATAATAAAGTCCACAAGCTTTGTCTGAAACATTTGTTCAGAGAAAGCTTGAACAAATGTAGGATGTAAAGCGTTATGAAGAACATAATGTCTGCCACCCTCCAGTCATTCCCAACTGCGCCCTAAATTTCAAAGTTCCTTTTTTTTTTTACATTTTTAGAATGAAAAGTTTTGTTAAATTATGATAAAACTTCACATGTGGAGGTTATTTTGAGACGTACCTCCTACCAAAGCATGTCAGATACTGCAGCACACCTTCAGGTGTTGGTGGAGTTCATTGTATGGCAAATCAGGGATGCTTTAGTCGCAACTCTCCATCAGGCAGGTGGTCATGCTGCTAGGTCTGATCAGCTTACATCTTAACTCCAGTTTCTAACACCAAACTGCTGAGGAACATCTGCTTTTCATCCTGGATGTTTATTATCATCTTTCATATTTATTACACTTGGACACAGGCTATGAGGCGATACCGTTGATAAACTGAAGACGGATTCTGATTATCTTTACAGTAGATCCTACGATGACTGATAAGAGATGATGCGGAAAAAAATAAACGATTCTGACAAGAGGATCAGCTGTCATGGAAAACAGGCATGTCTGGAAGGACGGAGCGGTGAGATCACCGTTTTTATCTTCCGTCCTCTCCACAGATGGTGAGGAGAGTTTCTTAATATCAGACAGGTAGGGAGTCACTTTATTTAACATAAAACATAAATAATATCTTTGGATTCATGTGTCGTAGTGAAAATTGTTCATTTATAAACAAGCTTCAACTCGGAACATAAAGTAAATGAGAAAGTGTTGAATATGTGGTGCCAAGCAGATGCACAAACAGCTGAACTTGTATAAAGAAATAATGGAGACCATTTTCAGAACTGAAAGAGGAAGGTGCCTGGCCTGGCGTGGAGGTCAGATATGTCAAAGCCTTCAGATTACACCATGGGGACCGCGCAATTTTCGCCTGGCATAACAGAACTCTGAAACCTCAGCTTAAGGGAAATATTTGGAGAGGGAGGCTTTACGTTTCACAAAGTGAGCAATGCAGACCGAGAGACACGCACGGAGAGAGATGATGGATTAACAGGAGGGAAGCTGAGCAAGAGGATACAAGCCGAGAGCAGCTGGGAGGACTTTACCATCCTGATGGGATCTATAAAACAGCTTGAGATGGCGAACAGCGGGCAAGCGCATGTGTATCCATGAATGCGTGTTGAGGTCAGGGTACCCACAGGCTGGAATATCTAAATTTAAGTACAACAGTTAGATCCGAGTTGCCCTGGGTCGTTTTAGATTACATCTCGGTGCATTAGCAATGCATGAAATGCTCTCTGTACAGACCACTGGAACACTTTGTTTGGGACATCAGCAATCCATCATAAAGTCTGATAAGCAAAGTTTACAATTTCCTCAAGTACTTTGCTCATTTCCCCCCTTATTTCCACTGAGGAATTTTAGCGCTAATGCTACGCGTCTCCGGCTAAAGCCTCTTTGTTATGGCTATAATCACCAGTTGAGCCTATGTGACGAGCTAGTGTTTGGTTTTGGAACGGGTATGTGGTGGCCATTCAGAAATCCACGGGAGCTTCCCATAAAGACTGAGCTCCATTGTTGATATAGTTCTTGACTGATGCAGCCAAAAGGACGTGACCGTCATGATGTGGAATCTGGACATTTGTATGGATCAAATGTCATCATCTGTTCAGACTCAGAGGCCTACAACAAGGGGACACTCAAACTTAATTTAAAAAAAAGCACAGAGATGGGTTTACACATTTATTTGTAAAGGTGAGGCTAGGCCTAAACAAAACATGCTCATTACACTTTTTGAAAAAAATAACTAGATTTAGATTTTAGTCTGCTTAGTTCTGCATATTTGGATATATTTTCAGAATGACCTGCTTTCGAGCCTCTGTTTGAATCAACATAAGCTGCTGCTGGCCACGCCCCCCGACTCAACATTTACACTTGGCACTTGAAAATGGCTGCAAACAGATGCACCATTATACAACTGCGAATTTCTGAAAAGTAGAATTAGAGCCTCCAACACAACCAAGAAGGATGCAGCAAAATGTTTCTGGATGGTAAGTCAATAATGAAACACTTGTGTTTTCTAGCAGCGGTTGTCCAGCGCATGTAGCAGGAAAACCAGCTAACTAAACATCCTGGAGCTCTACTTGGGATGCTTGGTGTTGAGCTGGGCTCGGTGGTGTTCATCAAATATGACTTGTCGGACGGTTTTTGAAATTGCTTGCTTTCCAGATACCAAAAAACATTTACTTATTACCAAGAAAAGCCTGTGTGGGTTTTTTAAGTGCTTGAACTTTTTTTTTTTTTTTTTTTTTAAAGAAGTTGAGACATAAACGGAAGCATTAAAATGTACAAGTAAATGTAGCATAGTAGGCCTCCTCTAAATTAGAAACTAATGCTCGTTCAGGCATATTTGGAACTGAAAACTGGCAAAAAGAGATCCATGTTTGAATAAGTGCTCTCATACCTGCTGACCCCGCAGCCCGGCTCTCTGTCTTGGTGGACAGCTTTCTGTTTCTGAGTTTTAACAAACTGCCTTATGTAAGAATCTGCTCAACCACAGCAGAATGGGAGCTGACATTTCAAAGCACTGGCCTGTGGCCTGTGTGAATGCACCAACCTAACATTCTACCTCGGCTCCATTTATCACGTTTAACAAACGTCTGACAGAGTGAAGGCCGTCCGTCATCACCGAGAACCACCCCCTCCAGCCGCTTCATTCACGGCTTTTCGTCTTCTTCCCCGTCTTTCTGTCTGACAAAGCCGAACCCGGTGGAGTCTTGGCTTCAATCGACATATGTAGCTTTTCCCCTTGCTGAAACTGCAGGGACTTGCCCTTTTCAAGCGCAGGAACAACAGACATGACTCTCCTGCAAGGGGGTTAACAGACTTCCCTGTTGGGTGTCGTCATGTTAAATGCGGATTTCAGGATGTGGGCTGGGTTTTTATGGAAGGCACCCTGTGGCCTCGTCCTTTAATACCGGCAAATCTTTCTGGCAAAGAAAGATTTGCCAGAAAGTGAGGATAGTTAAGAGTTACTTCCAAAGCAAGGGATGAATTGTTATTAATTAACATAAAATGTGTGTAGCCCTATTTAGATTTTCCAATTAGTCATGTAGAAGTACAGGCTCACAGCAACAACTTGACTTTTTATAAAACTTCTGCAGAGGTTTCCTTAAAAAGTAGGATCTTAAGTTCCTTTAACATCTTGCAATGATAGATCTTCAGAGCAGATGTGGAAACCACAGAAGTAAATTCTGCTGAAACGTGTTTACACTACAGATATGCAGAGGAATTGGCTGGTGTCCCCAAAATTAGCAAAGTTTTAGTTCAATCAACTTTAACAACACTCTTTAGTGTGGATGTAGTTACCGAGTTAAGGAAGCTAACTTAGTTTAAAAAGTTTATTTCAGTATTAGTAAGGTAATGTAAGAAGGACGACAGCGATGCAAAAAGATATTTAGAGGAAACTGTTTTCTCTAACATGTTTAAACATGTGTGCAGTTCATTCAGGCTGTAGGAGAGAGATAGAGCAAGATTAGCAACAGGAAAGCTGACAGGAAACAGGAAAGCTGAACATAGTACAGCAACATTTTTATCCTTTTTTTAAGCTTTTAATTTCTGCCATGCAACAACACTGGGTTTGGAAAGGTTGACAGCGTCTTCAAAATCTTAGCTATACTTAGTTATACTAGCTGGGCTGACTGTGCAAATTGCCAAAATTAGATGTTAGTCAGTTTGAATTTCTGGTCTCCAAGTCAATGAATGTCTAATTCTCTGCAGAACTTGATGGCAAACTGAGGTTATAATTTAACCACTTAATGTACGTGTTTGAGGAGAAATACATCTTAAAGGTGCAGAACAAAAGCTCTCGAGGACAGGCACTGGAGGCCCATGGTTTGACCATTAACTCTATTTATCTTTTAAAATAATAGTAGAATGCCGTTTTACAGTGCAGTATTAAATATGCAACATACAGTAGTTGTTAAACGAGAGATCATATGACCGAATTGTACAAAAACCTGAGTGGAAATGTAGTTTTAAAAAAACAGATATACACAGATATTCAAATTAAAAGAAAAGTAAATATTTTACATTTATTTTTGCATGCTTTTACATAATTAGTTTTATACAGATCAATTTTAATTGCGATCAAAGAAATCCAAAAATACTTACATTCAGACTGTCTTCATTAATCACCAGCATGCCCATGTTCTTTGTAAGAAGTTTGCAGGAATGTCCTGTAGGATCACAGAAAGAAAAAAAGAAAAAGAAAAACATGTACTGAAGCTTTTTGATATATTACAAAAGACCGAGAGGTCAGGAAAATCATTGCATAGGTCATGTATTATATGAAAGGCATAAAACTACAAAAAGGAGAAAATTAAACAGGCAGTAAAAATCTAAATGTTACAGCTAGCCGAAAACTCCAGTCTTAGGACATGACTAATGAGTTTGGTTTACAAGAGTTTGTCAGTTTCCTGTTTTAACAGGCAGTTACAACTCTGGGTTACCCAACATGGCTCTCTGGGGAATGATCTCTACAGTGCTTGGCCGGGACACACACTCAGGGTCACCAGCAAGTGGTGGATGGAGCCTCTCATTGGGGGGAAAACAGAAATATTTCATGAACCAAGACTAAAGCCTTCACTTTAACGCTGGGGCTGCAGGAGAAAACTGCCATCTGTGGGCATAACCACATACATATTTGAGGGCTTCAACACTTTGCTTCTGTCTGGAAAGAGATTTCAGTCATTTTTTTTTTTTTTGCTAAAAAAATTACCACATAACCTGTCTTATGAACAAGTGGGTGGCATTTTCTGAGAGTGAAAATGAAATAAGCATATGAATAAACAACAGTGCGTGCACACAGAGGAAATGAACATGTTTCAGAGCTAAGCTCAAACAGGCTCGGGTCTGGGGTCTAGCAGATTGTTTTCTTAAGTGCAAAGGTGCAAACGTCCAAAAATTTGCCAGTGTGGAAAATGTCTCCCCATCTCAACACCGTCTCTGTTCCCTTCCCCCACTCGTCAATTCTTGACACAACCCTTCCGCCTAATGTGTTTACCTTTTAACTCATTTCACTCTTTTTTTTTTTTTTTTTCATAGTTAAATACTTGAGCCCCTTTCAATTCCAGGAGGAACTAAAGACCGTTCTGGCAGGCCTCGAGGAATGCATAACGACACTCACGCCACAGCAATCTCAGCTGCACAAAGGAAGCAAGATTTAATTCTCAACAGTACCTCAACAAAATAATATCCTTTGAACTTCTTCACATTTTATTAGGTAACAACCTCAAACCTCCGTGGACTTTACTGGTGTTTTATGCGACAGACCTACATAAAATACCAGTAAAGTGGAAAGAATATGAAAACTTGGACATCTTCCCAAACCAACCAGGCTTTCTAGTCAATCAAACGAGAGTTTGATTAAAGCGGACTAAACAGGGTTGATATGAATGCACCCAGAAAGGCATTTCATTTTGCGTCTCTCTGCTAACATGACTGATCAAAATAAGGGTTAAACCTGCAATGTATTTACAGAGAAAGCAGTAGAAGGCTGTATTTCTGGAGAAAGAAACATTGCTCTTTTATAGAACTAGGCCAGATTTAAAGAAAAGCTCTCTTATGATACATCCAGATACACAAACTCTGCAGGAGTTATTTGTAATAAATCAGCTGCTTGGGTGGTGTAGGCTTCATCCAACTGTTAACACAAATCTTGAGCTGCATCACCAGTTTCATTTGGAATATTGTACAGAGCGCCGTTTCGCTGGCAATGGGAATAATGTTTCAGTGAGGAAAACAGTAAGAAATAACATAAATACTGAGCAGAGTTTTTACAGAGCAGCTCGGCCAAAAGGTTGGGCTGTGAAAATGCTTCCAGTGAGCATTAGCCTCAGCTGAGGCCCCTCACATCTGGGCACAGTGGGCACAAAAGGCTGATTCAGTCAGGCCTCAGTGGTAGGTGCAGCCGCAAAAACGAACCCACTTTTCAAACCTATTTTTCTAAACTTTATGCTACCGAGTTGGCTGTATTCAAGGTTGATCCACTTTTGATAGTCATCCACTTCCGTGATCCCAGGGCAAACAAGGACGTGAACTACAAACTGAGACGGCCAGGCAGCGTTGGGCTGTTTACCTTCCAGATAACATCTGCAACAGTAAAATCTCTGAGGAAGTGAGATGTAGAAGAGGGGCCTGCTTGAGTACATATGCATGGCCTTTATTTCACGTCAACGTAGGGAGCTCATACATCATCCTGCAACAGATGCTTTCATTAAATGTGTGTGACACAGCAACATTGAGCTTATCCGGAGTTTATCATGCAGGGTGAGGAATGACTGCAGGGCCGACTGGAGTATCTGTACCAGGGAGGCGCACAAACGCAGCGAAAAGCGTCCTGATGCAGGAACATCAGGAGGAAAAAAAGCATCTGTACTGCTAACAGCTTTGCAGAGTCTTGCACAATTTATGAGTTTTTCACCTTTACTCATGGTACAACCACAAAAGGTCAATGTGTTTTATTCAAATTTTAAGTATTGAACCAGAACGAAGTAGTGCAAAATGACAAAGTGGATTTTTTTTTTTTTAAAGAAATTTGCTTTTTTTTTTTTAAATTTAGCTCTCTTAATATAATACTGCTGAATAATCAGCAGAAGCACAATGGCCTTAGAGGTTTTAAATATAGCATTAGTGTAAAAACAAAGTAACTGTTTAAAGAAAACCTCTTTGCACTTTGGCATAATCCATGACAGGACACAAAAAAAAAAAAAACATGTGGAAGAGGCCGGTCTGGTCAAATAAAACCAAGATTGAGCTTTTTGCCTCCATACAAAACACTCATTGTTTGTGAAACTAACAGCACATTACCCTGAATACAATGTCTCCTCCTTGCACCATGGAAATGGCAGCATAATGCTGTGGGCATTGACAAAAATAAACTGGTCAGAAAGTGATGGGAAGATGGTTGGAGAAATGCTGCTTAATTCTGGAAGAAAGCCCTAAGTGTAATGCAAAAGCTACAATGGAAAGACTGACCATTTTTATGTATTAGAATGGCATAGTCAATGTCCAGGCATAAATCTATTAAATTTATATCAAGACTTGAAAATTGGTTTTCACAGATACTCTCCATCCAACCTGACAGAGATTAATAAAAAACATAGGCCAACATTTCAGTCTCTAGATGTGTTAAGCTGCTCTAAAGCACAAAAAGTCTTAAAAAGCTGTAATTAAATGTGAACACACGTATTTATGCCACACATTTCAGATTTGTTCTTTCACAAATATTCACTACATTGTGTTGGTCCACTTGTTAAAGCCCCAATAAAACACATTAAAGCAAGTTAAGAAACATTCAAAAGGAAGGGATTCTTTTGCAGGGCACTGCAGAGGCTTTTACTGTACATGTGTTAACAATTCAAGCAGCAGTTAGTCATTATGCAGCTGGTAGCAGAGCTTAGTTTGTATGAAGCTTAAGTAGTGGCTTCCCTCTGCGTACACGTAGTTGTTTTCAGTGAAAGGGAGAATTAAAACAAACTCTGCTGCAAAGCATGTTTACAAACTACACCACTGATGATTTTAGAGGTAGACGGCACGCCACACTACATGACAGGGAACAGAGAGCAGCGTTCACATGAAACACAAAGCCCTACCAAGTACGTTTTGGTCTTGTTTCTAGTGCAAATATATGATGAAATAAGGCAAAAAAGTAGAAGTAGTGACTTTTCAGCACGATCGGAGCTCGTTTTCAGTAAATAATTCTTTAATATTGATGAAAAAGTACTAGTTCCACTGGCAAATTATTTCAAGACATTTTTCCAATGTTCTAAGTGAAATTATTTCAAGTGTACCAAGATATTTTCGCTAGAAACTAGACTAATAAGTTCGCCGACGTTGCTCACCGATGTTGATGGCTGTTTCCTGTTTGTCGCCCGTCAGGATCCAGATCTTAATGTCAGCCTTCATTAACGTCTCGATCGTTTCAGGGACTTTGTCTTGGAGCTTGTCTTCTATGGCTGTGGCCCCCAGGAGCTGCAGGTTCTACCACAGAGAAGGTCAGAATACATACGAGTAAGTGCTAACCTGGGTCAAAAAGAAATCTACCAACTGCTTTTGTTTACCACCCAGAAAAACCACCATGGGATTCTTAGGAGGTTTTGGATCAGATTTTAAGCGCCTCTAAGTGCGCATTTCTTCACATGTTTTCAGCCCACGCACACACAAGCAGGCCCATAAACACTTTTGGTCAGTTTCTCAGGAAACTGGGGCTCTTTAGGGTTGCTTATGGACTTGTAAGGGCTCATCACAAGACCAAGGATTTGACAAGAGCCAGTGGCAGTGGGGAGACAGAAGCCAGCACGCGAGGAAAGACCAGAGAGGCTCTTTAAATTGAGACCTGAGCCCTAATGCCAGTTTGCGTGCAACTCTGGCCTGCTTGTTTGCTGGGAACAGGAAGCCTGCGGAAGAACCTTATACTTATGTGCGCTGTCATAATTAACTTTTTATATCTGAAATATTTACTTTTTTACTGTGGAAAAGAAGAATTAAGGCATGTACTTCATAAATCGGTTAAAAGCAGTCTGCTGTTTTGGTAAAAAAAAAAGTCGCATTTGTAGTGAAGCACTGAGGCAATAAGATTATGCCTTCATCTGCTTCTGTTCTGCATAAAAAAAGAACTGCAGATTGTAAATGAACAAACTGGTCTCCTACTTGTTGGATCAGTCTACTGATAGTCTTCCTACAAAGTAGCGCCACCTAACTAGTATTTTATTTAGTATAACTGTAAGAAAATGGTCCAAAAATAATGGCTTTAAGCTTTCTGGCATAAATCAATTTGCAAGGTCTAAAACAGACTAAAACAGTCAGGTGCAGTTTAGCTGAGTCCAGGCGTTGCTGTTAGTGGACTGTGCAGCAAAGAGCACTGAAGAGTTTGGGGGAGATTGAGAAGGTGAGCTGCAGATGAAATCAGAGCGAGACGAAGTAAAAGTCACCACCACAAAGACGTACAGAAAATGCAATTTCATTAGCCGTCAGCCATAAACATGATAATTAAGAGAAAGGAACACCAAAAAAAAAAAAAAAAAGAAATCACTGTGTGAATTAAATCTATATGTGCTCGGCTTTTTTTTTTTTTTTTTTTTTTTTTT
Organism: Poecilia latipinna; assembly: GCF_001443285.1. Classification (NCBI taxonomy): domain Eukaryota; kingdom Metazoa; phylum Chordata; class Actinopteri; order Cyprinodontiformes; family Poeciliidae; genus Poecilia; species Poecilia latipinna. The sequence goes on along the minus strand of NW_015113431.1, from coordinate 40,809 downwards.
TACTGAAATAAAATAACTTTTTAATGACATTCTAATTGACTTTGTTTTAAAGCAGATCTCTGTAAAAGTCTATACAGTAACTATGGAACTCTTGCGATCTATAAAATTTGACTGTGGCTCCATTCTGCCCCCTTGTGGAGCTGATTTGTACAAAGTTGAGGTGTGGGTGGCCCAGAGCAGCAGTGAACCCCAAATCGTGGGCAGCCGCAGTGCCACACTCGGCTCATTAGGCAGCGCACATTACATTTTCCTTTTTGAAAGCTTTTATGTTTGGCTCGTGATTGATTGCCTCCATTTGTTTTGGGCGGCCCCAAGCAGCCATGAAGACGAGCCAAAAGGCTGATTTACAACTGCGGCTTCCTGTGTTTGAGAAGCTCTTTCAACACACCAGCCGCATAGAAAACCAACACTACCTGCTGCAGAAACACTTAGATTCAAACCAAAAGGACACATTTCAGAACATCTGAATCTCTGTAGGTATAGCTACACCTGCCTCTCTAGTTACACTTATAATCATCTCCCTATTTAGGTAGAAATGAGTGAAATGCCTTATGATAAAATGTATCTTTTACTGGAGAAGCATATTCTTACACAAACAAAAAATTAACTTTTATCCTGAGCTAGTACATTCTTTGGATTTTTATTTTTATTAAATAATATTTTTAGAAACTAAACCAGTGCTGCAATTATTGGTACCTTCAACAGTTTCTATGAAATAAATGTAACAACGCAATTTTGTAATTGATGCTTTACACCTTAAATTAAGACTTTCCATTCTGTAAAAATATGACACAGAGAATAATTTCATTAAGCTGGTCTTGAAAACGTGAAAGACAAGAGTATCAGAGATCATTTCTCCATGACCTCTTCTATTTCTACATTCAGAGAAATAAAAACTGGATCTGAGACAAACAAGACTGGTAAAGGTCCCAAGTTTATCTCACCACCCTATTCATTGCATCCCTATTCATTAACATGTTTAAATAAAACTCTGGTGGCCAAAAATGAGACGCCATCGGTTCATCCAACATGGCGAAATGTTGACAGATGACTGACCTGTCCTCTCAACAGATACGGACGCCTATAAATGGGGCATAGTTGGGTTTGTGATAAACCCAAGTTAAATTGAACTGAATGGGTATTATCAACAGAAAATCATGACTTAAAAACAATCGGGGCGTTTCTCATCGCAAACCTTCTCTATGAGCTCGTAGCTCTCCTCCAGCTTCAGGGCTCTGTTCTGGATGGCGGTGGAGGCTCGGAGGTGCAGCTCCTGCCAGTGCTGATAGGACGACTCGCTGATGTCTGCCACCGCAAAGCACAGAGTGCGCAGGCCTGGAGGAGTGAACGCAGAATCACAACTTCAAGCGTCAAACATCATAACTTCTTAGCTGGAGATCCAGTCGGAAGCAGTGTCCAATACTCATTCAGATTTTGTCTCCTGACAAACAAGTACTCAATAACTATATGTCCACATTATTGAAGTGTACCATTTGTGGATTTGTGTGCATATCAGTGTTTTCTATGTTTCTATATCAGACCAATGGAGATCTTCAAATTTTTTCCAGATACCTTGTGTTTTTATTTATTTTTATTTTTATTTTCTCATGACTTCACAAAAGATGTCAGTTTTTGAAGTGATGCCTTACAAAACAACTCAGTCTGCCATTCCACTCACAGGTTGTTAATTAATCTGTCTTTTAGGTAGACATAAAAGACTTAGAGCAGCAAAATTTTAGACCCATTTAAATTTAAACCATGAGGGAAAAGTAAATAAATAGTGTCCATTTATACAGTGTATGAAAATAGTTTCAACTGAATCTCTCCCATACAGTGCCAAGAATTGTGGTGATCTGTAGAAAAATCACCTCTTCTTTGCTTTTCTATTTTTTTTTTAAATAATTGATACGCCCCTTTTAACAACTCCTCAGACAAACAGGGACATTTCTGTAGAACAGAGATATAAAAAGAAAACACCACTTTCTGTTTAAACAATATGGAAACTTGCTGAAAAGTGAAAACACATAAAGACATTTACTGATGTCTAAATGCTGTCGAGTCTCTTGATCTCCATGTTCACTAATGTTCTCTAACAGACCTTTGGGACCTTCACAGAAGAGATGGATGTATATGGAGATTAGACTGTACACACATGCTCTCCATTTACTAATTAGATTAATTCAAACCCAAATGGATGTAACTGACATTTGTTCTTAGCCATTTCTAGCTCTTTCTAAATGACAGATCAGGGATCTTCACAGTCCAGCCAGAATGCTATATTTAGCCTACGTCAAATATTCCCAATGACATAATTCTGCTGCTGTTTCACAAGGGGGCAGTATGAACATAGCACATGAGGGGCTCCTTCTGCTGCAGTTTCCAACCAGTTTACAGTTTTATGTTGTTACTCCTCCTAATATTCATCTAAATCAATTATCAAAAGATAGATTAGTGGGAGTGAAAAAAAAAAACCCTCAGTGGGCTGATAGAATAAAACTTCTGATCATGGCCAGGAAGACATAAGCGTCGTCTTCTGTGCATTACAGGCTAGCTGAGACAGGGGGCAGTATTTCTCCACTCACCCTCAGTGGCAAACTGCTCCAGGTGCTTTAAGGTGATCTCTTTGTACCTTGAGCTGTCGGCCAGCCGGTCGTAGATCACAGTGTCCTGAAGGGACATAAAAACTCATTGGTTAGAGAGGGTAGAGGCAGTAACCGGCTGAAATCGTTTGCGTTGTTAAATGGAATCCGTTTCCATTTCTCATCATATGCATGGATTTTCGTGATCTTCTTGATTATGTGCTCCAGCTATCAAAACTAAATTCAAACATTTTATTCTCGGTGTTATGCACCAAAAGATTTAGAAGGTCCCGCCGACTTGTACCACTGCAGATAAAACCCAACATTTCTGTCTGTCACACTGCACATGTATAACATGAAGCAGCCTTTATCCTGATGCTCAAAGAAAGACTTCCTAATGTGAGGGAGAGGCAGAGCGGGGAGAGTGGCGATGGTGGTGTTGGGCTGTCATGTGTTGCCATGGAGAGAGACAGACTCACAGCTCCTTTGCAGTAGAGGCGAATCTTGCCAGATGGGGTGCGCATGATGACAGACATCCTCTTCCTTGTGCTGCACAACAAAAAGCCCAAACAGGACGGTGAAAGTGAAGAAAGCAGGGGGGCGGAGGGGAGAAGAATCTCAGTGTGAAATAACAGTAGCATTTAAAAGAAAGGACATACCTTGTAAACTCCAGCACATGAAGCAGTTCATACTTTTCTTCTTTTCCAGGCTAAAAAAAAATAAAATAAAATGGAAAAAAAGAGAAAGATTTAAGCGAAATGCGAGTTTAGCAAACCAATCCAATGGAGACTCCTTCATCTTTGTTTTCTGTCTGAGCTTTCGTTAAATGGCACAAGCCAACCCTTTCTCTTCATTTAAATCAGCCGTAACTGCAGTTTAAAAATATTCATCAGTTGCCTTCTGATGGCAGAAGAACAAGGTAAAATTCAATTAGCCTCCTTAATTGGGAAGACTGCAAGGTGAAATATCCTGAGACCTTTAGAAGCTCTAATGACGATGAGAAAATGGAACAAACATATACGCCACAAGAGGATTAAAGAAAGGAAACCGTTCTGGCTTTTGAGCCTCGGGGCCTGTTAGTGCAATTATCATGTTTGCCACTTAAGCTAACAGCTCCAAATCCACAGTATTAATAACGGTAAAACAAACTGGACGGCTCCCGAGTCCCACAGTGTGGTGTTCATGTTTACCGTCACAACAGTGAATCATGAAAACGGTGTTATATACATTCCCTGTTTCATCCATCAACACAACAGCCTGCTTCGCTTTCCTCAGCTCAGTCTCGACTTACCACTTCCACAATCACGCTGTCAGGGGTTCGTCCAGAAAACACAAAGCCGAGGTTTCGAGCGGCTCTCACCAGAGCGCCTTCGTCTTAAAAGAAAATAAAGAAGAGAAAAACGTACCATGAACAGACCTGTTGACATATTGTTGCCCTTAGACAACTTGGAATTTGAGCTTGACATTCTAAAGAACTAACAGCTTACACATAAATCTTCTCCCCGTGGAAAAAAAAACAAGAATAAAGACAAACTTAATATAGGGAATAGGTAATTAATGCTTAAGAAACTGCAGTGTAATACAGTCCAGTATAGAAGCGTTTGTACCAACGCTGCACAACATATGAATGTACTGATAACACAGTTGCAAAGACACTTGGAATGCATTCATTGTTGGTTATTATATTCCAAGGGTAATGAATTAAGACAAAACAATGTTATATTTTCTCAGTTGGATGTCTTGCTGCAATTACTGCTGTCATCTGACATAGATAATGGCACTCAGGGGGCTTAAAGGTCACAGAGAGAGTTTGAAGCATCACATTAATAAATCAGAAAGACAGGAAAATGTGGATCTATCCCAGCTGAAGTCATCATTGCCATATTCACCAAAAAAAAAAAAAAAAAAAAAAAAGAAGAAGAGGAGAATAGAAACGGCACACAAAATATCAAAAAGTGCTAAAAATACATTACATATAAACAGATTTATAATAGTATATTGAACAAATATTGCTATTACTTAATGTTCATGTTTTGTCACACAAATCCATAAACATCAATGTATTTTAATGGATTCTATGTGGCAGAATAATACAAAGTGGTGCAGAATTGTGGACTAGTGGGAGGGAAATGGAAACTTTTTACAAATTAAACTCTATTTCTGTGTATTGATATTCAGCCCCCCTCTATCGATAAATACTCCAGTTTAGCTGGAGATCCTTGTGTTGATAGATTTGCAGTTGTGCTTGTGTGTTGGTCCAAAATGTAAAAAAAACATTTGAAGGGATTTGTATTTTTTGTTGCCAAGTTTAAACTTTTGCTGGATTTTACGGTTAAGAATCAGCTAGATTCTTAACCGTAAGCATTTCCTGAAATGTACATCCAACTGCAAAGACAAAATGCTGTTACACTGACAAAGTAATGCAGATGCAGGCTTGTTTTGCTTGTCTATTTCACTGTAAATACTTTAAGGTTTTCCTCTTTCTCTAGTGTTCGTCACGGTGGCAGTTCTGTGGAGTTAAAAGAAGCGCTGAAGGGCATGTTTTCCTGACTGACAGCTTTCTCTATTCATTACACTGAACTGTGAATGTGTGAGACTGAGGGATCATGCTAAGGCTAAAGGAATCAAAAGTGACATACACCATGCTTTTTGTAAACAGGAGACTGCATTTTATAGCGTGATCTTGTGCTCTTAGGATTATATAAATGCACTACTACATTCATATGAGATACAGGGGCCAGAAGGCTGCAACAGATTGTTCCCGTTGCCCAGGCTCACAGGTCGCTACACGGAGAATTAAACATCAGAGAAACGCTTCAAGGACATCGTTTTTATTCAAACCACCTAAAAGCAGGTTCAGTATTGCTTGTTGTGTAGTTTCAGAGGATGCATACAGCAGCAGTTTGGGATTATAAATAGATGAAATGTGTCCTAAACAGTGTTTTGAATGTGGACATGTTTTTTTTTTGTTTTTTTTTTATTATTATAAACTTGTAAAATGTTGTAGGAAAAAATATTGAATGTTTACAACAAAGATAAATCCTGAGTTTTTCAGTTAATTTAACAACAGAACAGAGCCATTTGGTATGCTGGGATAATATACCAGAAGAGGACAGTAAGCTGTAATACCTGGAGAAGCAGCTTGGTAGTTGATTTTTCCATCCACGCGCTCAGGGACTGCAGTGTGACAGATGGCCATCATGGTCATGAACTCCAGAATAACAGCAGCTGTAGGCTAAAGACAGAAGAAAAGACAGCTTTGACTTTTAATGTTCTTAAATAAAACATGTTAACAGAAGCCAAACGACCTTGTTCTGAGGTGGAAGAGAGGCACAGAGAGCTCCGATTGAGAGACACATCGACATGAAGGAGACATTTTAGACATCTAGCTGATTCTTAACCGTAAAATCCAGCAAAAGCAGCAAGTAAGAGCAATACATGGAAAAAGGGGTTTTATTAATTATTTGCTGCAGATCAGGATGAACTGGAAGTTGACATTTTGACATTTAAGCAATGAACGGTGAGAGAACTGCTTCACTGGTAAAGAAAAACAGAAACAGAAACGTTACTTAAAATTTGAACTGGAAAATAATTACATTTCAAAAATACTATTTAATAAATGGTATTTATAGTTCCTTGTGTTTGCATTAAGCATACTAAAAACAACTTTCCAGTGCAAACAGCTATAAATAAATGCCAAAATTTTAGATCTTTACTCATAAAAATTATTTCACTTTACAATCATGAAGTATGTTGTGTTGGTCTGTCACAAGAAACCCTGTAAAACAAAGTGTTTCATATTGTTCTGTGACATAATTTGAAAAAGTTTCAGTTACTTCAAAGTTGAAGTATGAATACTTTTGCAAAACAATGCAACACCTTTCTCTGTTTTGCAGATTTAAACCAAAAACTATTTCCATCCTAATAAATCTATCCATCTTAAATCAAACCTAGAACCAGTTTTCAGTTTGCAAAAACACTAAAATTATCTAGTATTTCTTTTATATTACACTCTTTCATTTTTTTATACATTGGCCATCAAGTCTATTATGAACAAAATCGCTCCAGTTTGCTAGAATGTCACCATTTCCCTTTTTCCTTTGAAAGGCCAGCCCAAGGTGTGTGTTACCATCTTAAAAATATGTGGTGTAAGATCTGAAGTGTCAGATCTGATCGGACAGATGACAGCTGGTAAGGAGCCAATAGGCTCACAGAACTCGCCTGCCGGATTCAAGCTACTGACACACATTTAGTCATGCTTTTCCAACCAATATAAACTTGTCTCAGTTCATGGGGGGGAGGCCAACCTACATACTCAGGGCATTTACATTAATGAGAAGACCAGTATGACTAAGCTGCCGTGGGGTGGACTCAGACAGGCATCTGCTGAGGCTCCAACTAACGCCGAAGGACTACCAGTGTGGAGTCAGTGACTACAACTGAGCCAGGGATATTAGCAGCCTCCAGGGCCGCAGAAGGCCATCGTATTACAGCAGGGGTAAAACAAAGACAAAAACATATATATTTCCTAACAATGGACTAATATTAGCTCACCCTGCTGCTTTACCATCTCCACGAGAAATGAATGCAGCTTTCATAAGGCTCCTGGAACGGAATATAAAGCCGCTGTTAAACATGCACTAATCACTAACCTTTAATTATGCTTTTAAAGTGTATGAATCTGTGAAGTGATTATCTTAAAAAAGTGCTTCTTTCACTCTCTTACTTAAACACAAAGCTGTGTACTTGACATTGTTAGTAGATTTGTTCTGCTGGCCTTGAGAACTATGATGAAAGGAGCAAGGGAGAAAATAAATGATAGGGACACAAAAGGGCAAATCAAAGGGCCACTTGTGAGTGAAAATACACAGAGTCTATTACAGTCCAGGTGGCACTGAGAGTCCCCTCTGTCTCCTGGCAGCATGCTAATCTGGTCTGGGTTGACAGGTATCCTCTGAAGGACATGTGGATGTGTGTGTGTAGGAGGGAGGGAGGGGGAGAGAGAGAGAGAGAGAGAGAGAGAGAGGGAAAGAGAGAGAGAGGGAGAGAGAGAGAGAGAGAGAGGGAGAGAGAGAGAGAGAGAGCGAGAGAGAGAGATGGAGAGAGCGAGAGAGAGCGAGAGAGAGAGAGCGAGAGAGAGAGAGAGAGATTTTGTGTGTACTAGTTTAAGAGCTAGTACACAGCTAGCTCTGTGTACTAGCTGTGTACAGCTTTAATTTAATTCCTTTAATTTTAAAGGAATTAAAAAATTCCTTTTTTAATTTATAAAAAAGGAAAAATTAGGTCTTTGTTTAAGAATCTGTATTATTATCCCTAACCTGAATTTACACAAGGTTGTTGGTAATGCTGCTTGGACAAATGGTAATGAAACCATCCCAATACATCTATGCAATAGATCTGATCAATTCTCAAACTGAATTCTGGGTAACTTGTGCCACAGCAGTAGTGAAAGACTCATCACTTCAGACTTGACCAACGTGCAAAGAGGCTGAAGGGTCAGGAGAAAGTGAAGAGGAGAGCTAGTGAATAAACACTCAAAATGGTGAAACTCGGCAGACAGCAAGTCCAACATAAACATCACTACAAGGTGCTTCATTTTATCAGAACTGTTAACTCTCCCCTTCTCCTGACCTCCTCACCACGGTGTCAACATTATGACTCCAAACAGCCTCCAGACATGTAAAACTGTGAGCAATGTTCCAGCAACAATCCTCATCACAGCCTATAAGTGTTTGCAGAGTGAAAGTTCTAGGCGTGAAGTGAATTCAGCACTGTCATGCAAGTGCCAGTGATATTTTAGTACAGTGCTAAGTGAGCTTTAGTGTCAAAATATATTTAAAATAAAATGTTACCTTTTTTGTGGCTTATAAATATATGTAAAAGTCAGGAAGGACTAGGAATCACTAGATGTTAGAGTAAAGACCAATCAGAAACAGCCATCTTTACTAAAGGCACACCCAGAAATCAACAATTTTCTGTTAGAAACTAATTAAACTAGGGAAAATAAATAAATAAAAAAGATGGTCTTCTGCTGCTGTAGCCCATCCGCTTCAAACTTTGACATTTTGTGCAATCAGACATTGTTTTATATGCCATGGCTACAGACTGCGATTATTTGAGCTACTATTGCTTTTCTGTCATCAGAAACCAGTCTTCCCATTACATTCCAACACCTATAAGGCCCTTTTGTTCACACAACTACCCATTCTTTTTTTATTTGGGACCACTCTCTGTAGACCTGAGAGATAATTTTTTTCATTCTGAAGCTCAGTTTGCACCATAAAACGTCAACTTCACCACTTCTTATGCTTGGGCTGCTACCATCTGATTGGCTCATTTGCCATTGGTGCTCACAGGCAGAATGACAGATGTACCCAGTAAAGCAACTGGTGAGTTTTGGGATTGTATTTAGCAAATAAAGAAATATTAGGTGTGAAAATAATGGACCGCAAAAGTGCTACGATGTTAAACACCATTCACAGTTAATCACCTAATAAGAATTCCTGCTTCAGCACAACAGAGTAATCATGAGCAGAATTAATACCGAAGCCGCAGAGAGACTGTGGTTTTAAAACAGCGGTGGGTAATTAGCAGTGGGCGAGGGCCTATCAACACAGAGCCGGAGCAGACCTTAGACAAACCCAATGTGTGAACAGATTCTGCTGTCATAACAAAGCAAACATCACAGTGGGATTACCATTTTCCCTGAGCAGAGATACTGTACATAATTAGATCTGACATTCTGCCTCCTCAACTCTGCTCTGCAGCTGAGTGACTCACAAGCAACACAACCACAGTCTTCACCCAACCTACTGTACGTCTGCTAATGGTCATGAAGGCTTCCCTTATTTCACATCGAGAGTGTCTGGTAAATTTTAGGATAAATTTATCTTTCGCTGATCTCCTGGGCGTTGTTGAATATTTACAGTAACTTTAAATACAGTCTAAAAAAAGGTGTAACTATACTAATATTAAATACTTGTGTTCCAAATATACAGAACTGTAAGCAGGGATTGTACATTTCTCCCACAGCATGTCTAAGGTAAGTTTTCAGCAGCACACTAAGGAGATAATACAAATGATATGAAACAGGCAGTATTAGTTTACTATAATATTATATATTTTATTACTATTACAACCTTTACTTCAATACAAATCAATAAATCACTGAGAATTCATAAAGACTCATTACATTGAAACGATTCAAAAAAAAAAAACATGCTAAAGTAAATGACACACCTGTTCAAATTAAATGTTTAATCACAAAAACATCAGTCCCAAAAAAAAAAATCTCTGTAAAATATTCATTGTAAGTTTTCTGCCATTTAGCAAATGCAAAAAAAGTTGGTAATTCTAACTGACTTAAAACAAGAACACTCATTGAAGTTCAATGAGATGTTTTCTCAAGGATTTCAAGCAACCAAACAAACTATGTATAAGAGCAAAAAACAACCATGTGACCATATGGAATCCTTAGTAAATTACACCAACACACATGCCAAAACACCCTACTCAAAAAGGCAAGGAACAAATTACACAACATCTAAGAGTTGGACTCAAAATCCCTTTTAATTTGTCCTAAGCAGCAGCAGTCAGTGGAGGCAGGCGACGGGGATCCGTGGCATTACTTACGTGATTGTTTTGGAGGTTTTCCAGTAAGCTCTGGTCATTAAATCCAGCCTCCTCTGATGAGTGTGTGCTGTGCCTGGAGAGAGGCAAAGGGGAAATGTCGGCTCACTAGAACACACTTTGATAGAGCAACAGAACAACACTAAAAGCGGAGTGGAAAGTTACCAAACAATAGACTTGACTGGTAAATAACAGATGAGCGGTAAACATTACAATCAAGGTGCAATTTGACGGCAATGAAGATGACGACAAAAGAATAAAGGCAGTAGCAACTGGAAATTATTTCTTCTGGTGGTCCAACAAGAACTTTTGGATTTCCCCAAAATTTAAGTTATTTTATTTCCTGCTATTGCACCGTCAGAGAAAATTATTTTAAAGGCAGATCAAACTCTTGTCCACATTTTTTTTCTGAAAACCTAGAAGTTATACAAATATCTCCATCAACTTTAATTGTAAACATTAACAGTGCATAGTGTGGAAAAAACTTGAGTATCATTCATATCTTAGTTTCCCAGAAACTACACAGTATCTTAGGTTTAAAAACTAAAGAGCACTTCTAAAGAATAACTTAAGAATAACATATGTAAAGGCAGCACCATATGACACCTGTGGTTGCAAAAGAAACATGTTCTCCAAAAGTCTGAGAGAAAAATGACCCTGCTTCTCACTTGATTTATTACCTAAGTGCTGACAGATCTCTAAGAGTTAATAGCGCAGTCAGTGCTGTGTGCCAGCAGTATTGACATAAACTGAATCAACTACATTGTAGGCAGAATGCAAATGTCGGGTTCTTGGGCTTCAAGAAAGCAATGTTTAGAGCAAATACTTGGGATTGTCTCCTCTTTGCCAGAAGCGGATAATTCTGAAAACAAAGCCCTGATGTGAAAGATTATTATTTTATAAAGAGTCCACGCTCAAATGTTAATCTCTGTTTTCGTGTAAATGGCTAATTACTTCTTGACCTGGCTTATTCTGGTGCATTAGATAAATTAGAATATGAGAAAAGTTAAATGATTTCTGTAATTCAAGTCAAGCTCATTTTATAAATTAATTACACACAGAGTGATACATTTCAACCACTTATTCCAATTAATTTAGATGATTAGCACTTACACTGCTAATGAATATTATAGGAGACCAAAAGAAGGATTTTTAATACAGAAGTGTTACGTGATCGGTGACAGTAAAGCGAAGGATTGCTGTTGCAGTTAGACTAAGAAGTAGTAGCAACCAGAGTGTTGCAACCAAGAATACTTCTGGAAAGTTGAGTGGAAGTTGAGTTGGTCTGTGTACAAGCAACAAGGATTTTATTTTTTAAGCTAAACTGAAATCTGGCTTCTAAAGTCTCATGGCATGATTCCCCAGTAAACCCAAACAAAGACACTTGGTAATCTTTTTTTTTTTTTACAGTAATTAAATTATATGTATTTTGTTAATTTACTTGTTTAGGATTTAAAACAGAAAGCTAAGGACTTGAGGCTTGACTAAATGTTTACGGAAAGACTTGAGACTAACCTGTGGCAAGTTCAACGTAATATTCTACTCATCTGAGAAACTGAGTTTGGGGACCCTGGTGATGAGTTTTAATGGCAATAAATTACTGAAATACATTAATATTATTGCAATTTATTGAGACATATGTTTTCTAAAGAAAATTGCAAAATAAGGGTTGCTGATTTCATATTTTTGTAAGAAACAAAGTGTGTTTTTTCATCCTTGTAACATAAGGGAAGTAAATTTAGAAATAGCCACTAGTCTCCCACTAAGTCTCCAGCAGGGATCAATCTGACTCTAGGATAAATAGAGTCCTATAGATCAGGCAGACAGCAGCGTTGCCCATAGCACCGAGTTTGACTGACAGTTTACAGAGGCTGTTGTTACTCTTTCTAATCCAACAGGATGAGGAGTACAGAACCACGAAAGTCAACCTGATAGCCAGCTTAAAAATTAAAGGAGGAGACAAATTTAGGGAAAGGATAATGATATATGAAAAATGAAGACTCCTTATATAACATAAACTAGTGTTTGGGAAAGCTATCCATGCTCAGGTCATTGAATAAAGGTTTACTTCATAAAAAAGCCAAAATGTGCCATTTCTTTCCTCACATGTTTTCTATCATTATATGATACAAATAGAGCAGCTTGCCACGTCTTTTGTCTCAATGAAATTTGCTAGAAGCTAGACTGGGTGAGAACAGATCGAGATATTGATTATCCGCCAGCACGCTCAGGTCCTGTCGCTATGGGAACAAGGGTGAAGGCAGTTCATTGTCAATAATCAGGGATCCGATGTAGATCACAACTTTCACACACCCCGCTGTCCTGTTCCAGCTCTGAGAGGAAATAACTCATAAGCGAACTTACTGGTTCGCTTGCTTTTTTTGAATGTTTCAATTTTAAGAAAAAGATCAGTCAAGAAATTGTCTTTGGAGGAAGCCTGCAGCAAGTATATTTAACAGACTGAAATCCTCCTTAGAATGGATAAGGCAAACCCATGCTGGAAATATATGAAAGAGAGGAGGCTATAAATATAAGTGGCAGCCACTGTCAAAGTCAAACAAATGTTAACATGCCAAATGAAAACCACAGTTTCAGCCTCAATAACTACCAGTGAATGTTTTTTTTTTTTTTTATGATAATTGTTTTATCAAATCAGACCTGCAGATGTATGCATGCATTAAGCAAAATTACACAGTTTGTTCTTAAAGAATTGCCACAAATATTAACCATAATCATCTGTATCACAACAGATATACATGGTGTTAAGAGTCACAGTCACACACAACACGTCCAGAGAGTACTGCACGGCCACAGAGAGGAATCACACACTGAGGTATTGTTTTCAAAGTCACCATCTCAACAAGGCAATGCAGCACTAATACATCACAAAGGCAGGGAGAACAGCCATTTTTTTGCTGTTGTTGTTTTTGTTTTTTTTCTCACACCAATCATCTTACCAGTCTTCTTCTGCAAAACTACCCTCCTCAGCTTCAGGGACATGGCTGCTGGAGCGAAGGTGGGAAAAAAAAAAAATAAAGCATCTTGATGACAAAGTGTTTGGTTAATGTGTGTGAATGTTCAGGCGCCAGGACTGGAGTTAAAATGAGGCTGTTAAAGTATCAGAGGTCAGTCAACTTACTATGCTCTCTAATTAAGTATTCAGATGCACCACATTGATTTTACTGCAAGGGGCTACACACAAGCAGCACTACATTTAAATAGCAGCTGGGAATAAAGAAGAAGAAATGCAGGAATGGCCTGGTGGGTGGTAGCTGTTTCAGAGGGGCGTTCTATAAACCAGGAATCTTCTCTATGCCTCAAACCGCCCTGGCCTCAAAGCATCCAATTATCATCCTTTACACACGCATGTTTTCTCTGACAACTGAAAGCATTGGTATTCAGCTCATGTTATGTATTCAATGTTGCAGCTCCTCGAAACTAGAACAGTACACCAATCAGGCATTAAATTATGACCAACTGCTGAATAATGTCCTTGTCCCACTTTCGCTGCTGAAACAGTCCTAACTTGTTGAGAAAACATGTTGTGGGGCCCCAAGAATGGGACTAATCTGGCACAACAGCATTTTTTATTTATTTTTTTACATTAATATAAAAGAAAAGTCAGCTTTTGATTGTTCAACTCAGCTTTAGTCTTTGCTAAAGAAACAGTATTAACAACAAATAAATCTGCACATTTTTGGCGTCAATTTTTTTTTTTTTTTTTTTTTTTAAATCAACCTTACATTTGGCGAGTTGGGATTTTAACTCATATATATGCTTTCACTAAAGTCCAGACACCCCAAAGGGTTCAGAGAGACATTTTCTTTAAATCCAACATCATTTCTCCTTCAGACTTGAACTCCAATCCAGTGGAATTAATTAATGTCTACACCCTTGGGCATGGCTTTATTAATTACAGCAGTACTTAATTTGTGGTGAAGCGCACACGCAGGCGGCGGTGTCAGTGGGGGTTTTGTATGTGCGCCGAGACAAAATTTACAAGTCACGCTACTCAGTAGGAGCTAAGCACATGATTTCACATTTATTTTTGATTAAGTATGCAGTTTTTCTGTCTTTGCATTTCCTAAAACACTTCCCCATTTTCCCTTAATTGAGTGCAACGCTCTAAGGTGGAGTCAAATGCTTATATTTGCTGGTATGCTAATCTGTCGATTTTATAATCATTTCCAGATTGATAGATTTATTAAATCTATTACAAGAACACAAAGGAGCTACTATGTGGTTTTCTGCAAACTACGATTCAGCATTTTTTTTTTACCACTCTGTTTTAGTTTGAGAGCCTAAAAGGGCGAATAGAACCAAACATCAGCAATTGTTCCCGCTGATCAATTGTTCATCGATGCACAAATGAGTCCTTACTGAAGAGATACCAATTTCAGAGATTTAAAAAAAAAAAAAAAAAAAAAAAAAAAAAAGAGGAGGAAAGGCAAAGAAAAACAGCCAGATGATGAAACTGGCCTATTTTCAGCTTGACCTGCTGCGACTTGCTGGTTAGAAACTCAAATATCCAATCACAAAAACACACTATGGTGTACGAGCTGTCACTTAGGGAACAGGGCTGAAAGTTAGGTACTGTCAACATCACTGGGCAGTTTAAAATGAAGACCGAGGCGCCACAGAAATGGAAAAAGCTACTTAAAGAGAAACTGTATTTTCGACATGTCAAGGCCTCAGTGAAAGCCCTGCCACTCCACCTCCACATTCTTCAAATATAAAAAAAAATGGAGTTAGACGTTTGTGCTGGTTTGTCCAGGAAAAATGTTTTTTTTGTTTTGTTTTGTTTTTTTCTTTTTACACCAGTGTAGTTATAAAAATCTTAAAGTTTACAGAAAACAAAAGGTCAACCAGCCTCCCCAACATTACATAAATGCTAAACTTTTTGTTTCTGCTTATTAACCCACATTTTTTACCTTTTGTAGCTAAATTTTAAATTGATGCATCTTTTCACTGCTGCCTAAAATAAAGTCTTTAAGGAAAAAAGAAAGTTTCAATCAAAACACTACTAAATCCCTCAAAAAAGGAGAAAAAATATAAGACATAGATATAATGTAAAAAAAATCTACATCTGTCTGTCCTCTGCATCTATAGTTTTTAAACTGAAATGCGAGCATCAATTTTTCTGTGGCAGCACGTCAACAACATCTTCTCCACTGTAACTCTCGAGAGTGATATTGTTGAGCTCGCCTTGCTTATTCCGAACACTGGGAATGAGCAAGGCGACTTTACAGTGGTTCTAATCACAGCCTAATGGGAGCAAAGACAACCAGATAAAATAATGCATGTTGTCCTTCAGTGTGAACTTCATCAATCACACGTTTTAATTGAATCCTAATGGGATTAATCATGTACTCTCACGCCTGCGCTTGCTTTGCTTCTCTGAAGACACTCAGCTCGCCCACTTGTTTTGTATTTGTTGAAGATAATCACTGAGGCAGAGAATTGAAATCAGAGTAGAAAAAAACAATCCAAGAACTGATTTAATGAAATGTTAAAATGTTGCTAGAAATATGTCATGTCTGGTAAAATAAAAAAAAATAATAATATGAGGGTAATTAGCTTTTACATCAGCATCTATAAAAGGATACAGTACAAACAGGAAAAAAAAATCTAATTTTTGCAAACACCAAAGGGCTGCGAAGACGATGGTGTGAAGAGCCTTGGCTTGCAAAATTCTATCCAGGTTTTATTTATAGTTAACATTCAGAGGCAGAAGAACACCGATGCAGCTGCTAATGAGACGGTGAGGAAGAACAGAGAAATGCCAGATGCACACTGATGCATACCCAGCATTTAATAAAGTCTATGGGGGAGGCAAAGGTATAGGTGGGGTGGAAAGCAGGAAAAGAGAAAGCAGGACATACCCATAGGCCACACCGGCGATGGTGCACTTCTTAAACTGCATCACATTACAGGTCAGTGTTCCTGTCTTGTCAGAGAAAATGTATTTTACCTGTATGGGTAGAAAAAAAAAACGCTTGTGGGTGCACAGTGGATTCTGAAATCCACACGTAAAACTCCTTCAGTCTTCCATAAGAGAAAGACATTTAAGCCGAGTCATTTACCTGGCCTAGTTCCTCATTCAGATTGGACGTGCGGGCCATAGCCGGTGTGTTTGTGGCCTCATACAGCATGTCGGTGTCCTAAAAGGGATCAAAGGCAGCCATTAAAGCAAAAATTCAAAACCTGCTCTGACCTGAAAGGGAGAAGAAAAAAAAAAAAAAAAAAAAAAAGAATAACGTTCCCAGAACTTAATTCTGGGAACGCTGGAGTTTTATTAAGAATGTGAAAACTGACTAAGTATTTGCAGGTTAGCTTAAAAAAGTGCTTCCACAGAAGGAATACTTAGTGGGTTGACCTAGTTAGGAAAATTACCATAAGAACATTTTACATCTTCAGTCATACACTTCAGATCATGTAGGATTGAAGATGCACATATTCTGAGCATTTTTTCCTCAGTGTGCATGACAAGCATACACCTGAAAATCTGTTTGCTGAGGAAAAACATTTCCACGAATGATGGTAGTCTGACAAATTCATTTCAGTTCTGTTTACCATCTGCTTGCTGATTGTACTGTGGAATTGAACCCAAAGTTGTTTTTTTAGCGATGAACAACTTAAAAGGTTTAATTTCTAAATTTCCTTTCTACAAGAAACCAAATAAAACATTAGAAAACTTGAGATGAAATGCGTTTTCAATATTTAACTGAAGAAATAGTGAGAGCCTTCAATGATTTGATTTTGTTTAGTCATGTCAACCTGCAATGTTTAACAATGAGACAAGATGAAAATGAACAGTATTGACTCACCCAGTTGATGAAAAAGGCTTGGATGAATTTGATAACCTCCAGTGTGACCAGGAGACTTATTGGTATCAGGTTGTTGAAAAGGATAATGAAGGTGAGGAAGTTGAGGCCAAAGTTGGCAGCCCCGCCATCTGTCAGGGGAAATGTTTTGGACAAAAAGCAATGAAACAGGAGAACACTCATCAGTCTTTGCTTGGTAATACGAGTTAGTCAAATCAAAATGCCAAAAGGCTACTTCCAGCTGAGGGTCAACATTCAGCCAATCCACAAAGTGCTTTTGGACCAATGTTGAGCATTAGCTGAAAGTGGCCTTTTCTTCCACCCAACCTCATCATTTTTTTTTCTCAACCGATTAGCAATCCAATTCAAAGTCCCAAAGATTTAAGCCTTGGCATCCAGCATGATCCAGGCAATGAATTCTACAAAGCACTATGCAAGAAACGATACTGGTCCCAGCAAAAAGCCCCCAAACAACTGGTAATGACCAACATGTAACCCCACTGACACGAAATATGAAAACAGGAGGGATGTGATTTACCTTTCCTCAGCTTGCAGGAGATGCAAATGTTACCTTCCTCAACCCAAGCCTTGAGCTTAGCTTTGCGATTGAGAGGGCCAGCCCTTCCCCATGACAGAATGATTTCATAAGCAAAGAAAACTACACAACACAAAGGAAGTGGCACAATGGAAAGCTACAGCTACAACACGAAAACAAGGGAATAATGCTTTGTTTTTTGAAGAAGTGAGGAGGAAGACAGACATTTCAGATGCTCTCAAGACAAAGGAGGGAGATTCAGTCCACAGCACATTCTCAACTGGCAAAAAGTGGAAAAGAGAGGGTGGATTGCATCAGTAGAAGTGTAAGTGTGATCGTCATTTCGGTTACTTCAAGTAGCAGGCTCAGTACGATAGAGAGGAATCTTGGCAATAAGTCGGTATTAGATAAAGTAATACTGGACTGAAAGTTGATAGATCAAACCAGCAATTCAGGACATGCAAAGTCAAAGTTAAAAGATGCAAAAATACTGTTGATTCCTATTTTCTTTCATAGTCATCAGAGTGTGGTTACATTAATCTAATGCAATGGTGAAAGATTTGAAGATTTATGTAAAAGTAGAAAAAGGAAATTGCATTTTCTTATTTCATTATTTTAAGTTTTTGAATATAGTTGGGGTGTCACACATTAAAATAGGGAAACATAAATAAATATTCAAATGATTCAAATCACGTTGAAAGCAAAGCTGGGCCAAATATATTTGTGCACATATCTACTATCCAACAATAGTTTGTCCTTAAAACAGAACTAACCTTTATGCTGAGTAAATGTGAAACTATTTGTCTGAAAGTGTGTGAAACTATGCAGCCGATTTTTAAATTTGCAAGGATTCAACTCGCCCTGTTTAAAAACAGCTTAAAGACCCAGACACTGCAACCAGTGTGTATGGACGCGTTTCCATTGCAGGGACCATTTCTGGGACTCTGTCCGTGTTCTGGGTCAAAATGTTCCTCAAAAATGGCCCTCATAAAGAGGAAGGGTTTTTTGTTTTGTTTTTTTTTAAAGGTGGAGCTTCGTAGTACGACGAGGACAAAGGTCACTCTTTGATTGAACATCTCCAGCAATTTATTTCAGTAATCTAATCCTCTGCCGGTTATATTTTCTGTTAACTTTGAATTTCATAACTGGAGTTGTGTATTTTTGCTTGTGAACAACAATAGCTGCCTATGCTGAAAAATCAATGTTTTACAGAGCTTACGTTAAAGCACGTTGATAAAACCCAGCAGCTTTAGTAGAAATTGCTAAGCTTTTTTCTTTTTTAGAGATTTAATTCATAAAATTAAAATATTTTTCAGTTAATACGTTCCGAGATCCAAATTAAAACGATCAAAACTCCCCAGGATTGTTGGTCTTTCTCATATCTAGAGCTTGAACAGAGCAGACTTGTTGCTGCAGTGTTCCTATGTGTCCATGGTCATTCTTCCTACAAAATCAGCAGTTAATTCGAAATCCAGTCCAACTTCATCATCAAAGCTTGGAGAGGCAGAGTGTGGTTTTACAGTATAACCACTATCAAATGATTAATGCTGATTTCCTAGTTTTTTTTACTGAATACCAGACTGAGCTGTTGCATCTCTGCCCCGCAGAGGCTAAAGGAGTTACTGCTCTGATTCGCATGAAAGGCCCAGGTTCCAGTCCCATCAGCTAAAACACACACAAAAAGAAACATAGGTAGTTTAAAAGTTTCACTAAGTAAACTTTTAGGAAGCTGTAGTGGAAACGTGATTTGAGACGTGAGGTAAAGTTCTTGTTGGAAAGCATAGTTTTTTAGCTGTTAGATAGAAAACAAACAATTGCAGCAATTTTAAGTAGTAAAATTTGTAATTGTATTTTTTTTTATTTTATTATTTTCTATTACACTTGCAACTTTAAATTATAATAAATTGAATAAGATTTTTATTATTTTTTTTTATTTTAGGGATCAAGATCTATTGATTGTATAAATTTTCTTTTGATAAATTACACCATCTTCCATGTTAACCACCCAAAGTAGAAAGAAAGGTTATGCATATTTATACTGGGAAGCTGCATCAGTTGTCACAATGCACTAACCCAATCAAATGCAATCACCAGTGTCAGCACTTTTGAACATCTCAAAGTCAAATTTAGCCATTTATTCAACCAGAATGCATAAGCTGGGGTTAGAGTCAGCACTACAGTGACTATTTTTGTCCGCATTTATGAGAGCGATGTTGATTAACTGATGGATTTATATAAAAAGTGTCAACACAATAAATGACAATCTCTGCACCTCTCTTTTATCACAGGTTGGATAATATGCACTGGACAGAGCCTCAACAGCTCCTTATGGAAGTAAAAGTATTTCAACATGGATACTTGCTTTACAACTCACACTTCCTTGACCTCTGACATACGTTCCTTTAGATGAAGGTTTTAATGTTGGTGGGGACAGTGTTAAAACCTTTTTTTTTGAGCCGACAGAAACTAAACTAACTTTATGTAGGAATAAAAGGGGACCATGTAAGTTGTAATGCAAGCTTGAATTGGCCAGAGGAACAACCTGTCCTAAAAAGGCCCATCAAGGTAGAGAGAAATGGCAGAAGTCACGATAAGCACTTTGCATACCAGGTTCAGAGCTTCATCGAGACAGACCAACAACTCATTAAAAAAAAAAAAGAAAAAACACATACAAGTACATACAGAGCTCTGCAAAAGTATTCATAACCATTGAGCATTTTAATAGTTGGTAACATAACAACCACAAACTTCACTGTGTTGTACTGAAACAAAAATAAAGCCGCATATTGATGAACTATCAATATGGGTAAAAATGTCGTGCCACTATATTTAAATTAGTTGTTTTTTTTTTCAGTACAGATTTGTAGAATGCAAGAACAATAGTTGTCCTGGGGAGAGACACTTCCACCTGAGCTTTCGATCTCCACAGCTCATCCAGGGTAATCTGGCGTCACTTGACTGCTTCTCTTCAAGTTTTCCCATCATTCACCTTTTCAGGTTAATTTTAGCTTTCAAGGAAGTTTACTCTATCTTAAAATAACTACATCAAATCAAATAATATTGAGATATATGTTGAACCATTTTTTTTGTATATATAACTGAGCAGTTAAAATTAATACATATATTTGTAAGCCATGTCTGATATCCCTTCTTCAAAACTGCACATATAATAGACCTGGGCCATTAACTGAAAATGAACCAACACCAAAATATGTAACAATGACCAACATCATTTAGCCCATTTTTGTATTTAAAAAAGATGAAAAGGACTTTTTTGTCTTTTTTGGCAGATTATGCTCTTGTCCCTTTAAGATGTTGAGCTACATGTAGAGTCTGATATGATTTTAGGCAAAATCTGCCAACCCTAACAAATAATATCTTAATAAATGGAAGATTGAGGTTGTAATGTGACAAAAAATGGGAAAGTTCAAGGAGTGTGGATACTTCTGCAGTGCACTGAACTCAGCTGCCTTCCACCAACCATCCTTCCTCTTTTATCCGTCTTGGAAAAACTCCAATGCGAGTGAGAGGGCGGCAGAGGCATTTAGAAAATGTCAGCTCTTGCCCCTTGGGTTGCAACACATTATGTTCTAGCTGCAAACACATACGCTTCCTGCCATGAAAAAAAAAAAAAAAAAAACACACACAAAAAAACGGGCACAATCTCATCTGCCTTTCTCTTCTTGCAGGAAAAATTAGAGAGTAAAAGAAAAAAAAAGGTCTGAAGCTGGAAACTGCAAAGAGTTTAACGTGACAAATCAAAAAACAAGGAAGAGAAGTGAAACAGTTTGCATCAGGCACTGAAAATAACTGGAAGAAGGTATAAGAGAGCTGGAGGGGAGAAACCTATTGTTGGATCCCTGGTCTGTGCTTGTCCATGGCATGGGCCCATACAAAGTGGGACAACGATATAGGGGGCGAGGGTAGGGGGCTTCATTTGCTTAGCAAAGGCAGAGCTTCAGTAAGGGGTTAGTAAGGGAGGGTCATTCAC
Source organism: Poecilia latipinna (assembly GCF_001443285.1). NCBI lineage: Eukaryota > Metazoa > Chordata > Actinopteri > Cyprinodontiformes > Poeciliidae > Poecilia > Poecilia latipinna. Next base: position 19,251 of record NW_015113431.1, on the reverse strand, counting down.
GGATGGCCAAGGCTTTTAAATGGTTGTTACCTGGAGCTGTTAAAAAACGACAACAAAGAAAACAAAAATCAAACAGAACATTAGAAAAGAACGAAAAAGTACAGCAGCGCAGTGATATTCAACCATTTCTGTTTCAATGACATTCATCCACATCACAAACAATGTTTTTGACTGTACTTATTCCCACATTGCCACATATTTCACTTGTTGTACAAAATGTAAATTAACTAAAGCAACAGAAAAACACAACGCGTACTAGCTGTTAAGGAACTCAAAATGGCAAAAGGAAAAAAAGCCGATATGAACAAGTGAGACACAATATGTGGAAATAAGAGGCGCAGCCGCGGCTGCCCGGATTCTTACAGTTGAGATCCATGTACCAGGCGTCGTCGCCGTACTGGTACTTCCAGATGGTTTGGCCGATGGAGCAGATGAGGGAGATGGCCAGGAGGCAGCCGAAAAGCACGAGGATCTGAAAGTTGGTTATCCGCTCCACATTGGACAGCTTCAGAGGAGGCCGGGTGGAATTCTGACCAACATTTGAGCAGATGGGAAACAAACAAACAAAAAAAATTAATAAAATAATAATAATAATAAAACTGCGGTGTCCCTTCACTACCAAGTGGGAGTAAGAACATTTGGTATATGGGTGTCTTTGTTGCAAAATATCTTCAGAAAATCAAATGCATTGAAGCTAAAACAGTAGTGGCTACTTCAATCCTTTTAACCCTTAAACAGCTACCATATCTTCTACAAATGCATCAATGCACAAGAATATTTCTCTACGGAACAAATGTTGGTCCAAACGAGAAATTCCAAAAAACGATTTTACCTGCATGAGTTTGGTGTCGTGTCCCGTATAGACAACCACTCCATGGATCCACTGTGTGTTCCTCAGCTGGGCTCCTCTCAGTAAGATCTGGTCTGGACCCAGAGGAACGGTGCTGAAGTACAAAGCACCACAACTGTTAGGGTTTTCAAACTTCACCTCCGTTTCCCTCAGAAATCATTCCCCAAACTGATAAAAAAAAAAAGAAATTAGGGCTGAAACAAATAATCGCAAATATTTGTGTCTGCAGGGACCAGTTGCTAATTCTCCCCTCACTTTAAACTTCACATAAACTTAATTTAAATGAATGTGTAATTCATTTAAATTTATGCAGATTTTTTCTCTCCACTTTGATTTTGTCATTGTGTGAGAGCCTGCAGTTAGTTAGAAAGTCAGAATCGGTCGATTCTAACTTTCCTCTCTGATCATGGCAGAGGTGGCTACAGCTGAAAAATCACCAATGTCTTTAAATTATACAAGTGACACCTTTGACAGATGTAGCAGTTTATTAAAGAGAAACACCAGTTTCGAGGGTGGCCACTATTAAAAACTTAATACCTACAGAGAAGCGTTTTATAAAAGTGCAGATTCATTATGTGTTTGACAAACAAAAGCATTGAAGTCTGTGAATTTAACAAAGTTTATTGAGAACTTCCCCTTATTAAAATACAATTTATATGATCAAAGAGAGCAGGAGAAAATTAATCAGACATAAATAAGCTGGCAAAGGCCCTACGATAATAAAGTTATATTTTGGGCAAAAGTGATTTCCTCTCCGCCCCCCTCCTCAAAATCACCTTTACCAAAAATGAACAGCGTGAATGCTGTTAAGAACATAATTTTATTTTGAAAGCAATACTAAAAAGGGTTAGCAATGTTTACTAATACGCGTTTTTACTGCAGACATTTGAAATAATTCCATCACGTCCTAAAAAGACTAAAGAGCTTCAATTTAAAAACATCCAAAAGAAAGTAATATGACTGCAGCTGGAAATTTGTATTTATTCCCCCACACCATAAAAGGCAAGACTTTCTGACAAATGAGCTCCTGAGATGGAAAGTGAGGCAGATAATCTGATATGCAGGGCTGAAACTGAGCTCACCTGTGTCCAACCAGGCGGATGTTTCCAACAAACTCATACAGGTGCCGGTTTGGGCTTTCACATTCCATCCGCCCCGACAGCCGCATCAGGTTGTCAATGTCCTTTATGTCTGCAGTCACTTGGAGACCCTGTAGTTGTGACCAAAACACAACTTTACTTCCTTCTATGCTGTAAACCTATGTGCTGCAACTAAAAACAAATAAAAAAATAGAGACTATACACCAACCTGTCTGATTTTAAGGTTTGTTTCTCCATCCAGATTAGATGTTTCAATGTAGCACATACCCTGTGGTTCACTGTTATGGAAGAAGAGGATACAGAATCTTGGAGCAGAAAAGTAACAGCAATTTGTATTCAGTGAGGTTCTGTATCAGTGTGACTTAAACGTTGATTTGCTTAGAATGTTTCCATATCAAACCGTTAACAGGAAATCAATGAGTAAAAAGCTACAGTAACAGATTAAGAGGCTACAGCAGAGAAACAGCAAGACTAAAGCGCAACAAACAAAGATGTTGAAGCCAGCAAAAACCGCCACCAATGTTTGACTGATGCTGTCTATTTAATATACAGCAAACATCTAGAGGCCAGACAACATTTTTGTTTGGGGCTGCTGTTTCCCCATGAGTTAAACTGTCTTTCCAGAGCAGCAAGAATAAAGTCCAAAAGGAACACAGAGAGGAAACATCAGAGCAGGGTGACAGGAGCAAGCAGGCATACAAAGCACAACAAACAATGCAGACAAATGGGTCTCAGACAGACTCTTGGCAAAGCGACAGCGGGTTAGCGCACGCCTGAGGTTAAATGTCGAGTTGGGTCGCTGGTTAGCAGCCCTGCTAACAGATTAACCTTCTCACACAAAAGACTTGATTTGATAAAAATGAGCAGGAGGATGTTCCAGCGATGACAAAGTGAATTAAAACTGAAGTGAAAAAGCACGAATGCGTTGCAGTAAATTAGCACAACAGAAATCCAAGATGGCTTCCAGATTTCATCTTGAAATGTGACTGCATGCAAGCTGTTCAAATAAAGCTGATACATTCAGGCTGCAATGCAATGCAAGCCATGCAAGGACATGAATACGAAAAATACATATTCACACCCAAAAGAGAGCATGATATAGAGGGAGTCTCTTTTTGAGCACTTGGTAGTGTTAGGTTTAAAGGACATTTCAATATCATAGTAAAAGAGTAAACAGTTAGTGATTTTTTTAAGTAAAATCACAATTTGAAAGTTTTTGAAAGATTTTTTTTGTACAGTGCCTTTTAAAAGTATTCAAACCACATTTTATCAAGTTACAACCACAAAACAAACACAAAGTAGAGCATTATTGTACACCATTTAACAAATAAAGTGTGGAGTGAACTTGCATTTGCCCTCGATGAAGGCAGCTAAAGTTACAAATGTTGGGTTGTTTCACATTATTTTTCCATGAAAAATAGCCGGAGCTCAGTCAAATTGGATGGAGAGCTTCTCTAAAACGCTTTTCACACACTTTCAAAAATGTTCAGTTGCCTTTAGGTCTGGCTGTATCTGCTTTCTCCTAACTAAAGAACATGCTTTGATGCAAACTATTCCACTGTAGCTCTGGCTGAATATCTGCCCTCCAGGATCGTGACCCTCTGCCAATTTCAATTCACCAGCAGACTCTGATAAGTTTTCTTCCAGACATCAACAGAACTTGATTTTTTTTTTTTTTTTTTTTTTTAGCTGCAGATGCATTTTTTGCTACAAGGAATTAAATGTACACTACAGGTATGCTTCTATTGCGTTTTAGGCAATACAATATTTTTTTTTATTTAAAAAAGGAATTTAATTATGTTTATTCACAATTTTTTGTATTTTGAATATTGCATAAAAGTTCAAGTGATCAAATTAAAAACCTGCAGAATGTGTTAAATTATTGGAGTTATACTGAGATTAAATTACACACAGGTGGAAAACTGTATTTATTAGATGACTCCAGAAGGTTCTTCAATTTTGCACTAGATTATAATTGGGAGTATTGGCACTAAACACAAATGCACACCACATATTTCAGATTTTTATTTCCTTCCACAGTTTTGCACTTCTTTGCGTTTGTTTGTGATATAAAATCTCAAATTATATTCGAGGTTTATGGTTGTGATGTAGCAAAATGTGGTATGGAAGACTTTACAAAGGCAGTGCAATCAACTTAACTAACAAGTTTTCGGTGACGGGGAAAAAAAAAAGTCACAGGCCCCTTCCTTCCTGCAGAGTGGAAATAAAGTCTGATCCCAGTTGTAACAAAGCCCCACCCCCATCTCTCCCACCGCTGTTTGAGTTGGTTATATGTTGCTGGTTTGCTGACCTGGACGACAGAATGACGAGGTCAGCCGGGAGATGATCTCCATTTGCAGCTCTGACTACTTCCCCAACAGCCACCTGATATTACCAACCACACACCAGCAGGGGGCGAGACGGAGGCAGTGTGGCAGTAATTTGCACAGGAGGCCAGAAAGGATGAAGGAGAGGATAAAAAAAAAAGAGGAAGGATGGGAGAAGAAAAGAAAACATTGAAGGGGAGAGAGACAACTGGTTCAGTTTTATGGAAGAGCACGATGATCAGTCCTGTGTGATCACAGGTATGCTTCTCCATGTGTTCTCCTTTTCACAAAACCATCTAGAAAAAAAAAATGCTGAACAGTGAAACTGCTTCACCAGAGCAGGATTTTAGCTTTATATATTACAGAGGAGTCAAATTATGCTTTTAAAAGTCAAATCTAGATCAAATCCAAACAGTTTCCGAAGAGGAGAAGGAGATCAATAGGCTTATGAAGACATGATTGCTCAAATCTAGTTCAAAAATCACATTACTTACAACCCACCAAAGAAAATGATGGTCATTATCTCACACAAAAGTTTATGTATTTCTAATTGTGCATCAGATTAATCGTTGAAAATCTTGACTCAAAGGGTTAATAAACCATCACTTCTTTAACGTGAGCTGAGAGTGTCAGGAGAAAAAGGGCAACGGGAAAAGAGATTCCTAAAAAAAAAAAAAAAAAATTCTTGCATCGGGGCTGATTCCTATACCTGGATGATAAAATGACAGCATCCGCAGGAACGAAATCACTGCCATTTACTTTAATAATATCACCCACTTCAACCTGTGAAAAATAAACTGGTTACTGCTGCGTGCTGCCTATAAAACAGCACAGAAAACGTAAAATCAGCAATGGGAATAAAAATTCACAGCTGGGATGATAAAAAAAAAACAGGGAGAACATTAAACCACAGAAACATGTAATAGTAATGAGAAGACACTGATGGAGCAGCTGAAGTCGTTTTCCATTACCACTGAACCCTGCACACAGTTCATCAGGCAGTAACTAAAACAGAAACATTTATATAGTTTCTAATTAGCATTTTTACTGTAAGAAATCAGGATATGACAAGTATCTGCATGGGAACATGAGCTGAAGTAGGCAGCATTCATACAATTCTGTTCTTTCCTGATGAAAAAAAAAAACAAGGAATTATACAAATGCATTACATACAATTCTCTCCTGCACATAAAAATGACAAGAAGTGACAGGAACTTAAAATTAAAAAAAAAAATACAAGTTTGCCACTTTGGCTTCATTCAAGATGCTCTAAAGAAGAACAAACACCACAGGACAAAAATTTGGAACAGAGCATGCTTTTGTAAAATGCATGCTGAAGAGGAAAAACTCATCAATTATTTAAACTTTGGCTTTTTAGAGAATCCCAAGTCTATAACGGGATGAGACATTAGCATGGAACCAAAGGAAAGGGGCACAGATTTCCATCCAACAGGAACTAAATTTACAGCACACATGATCAACTCTACTTCCTGTAAACTTTGCACCAACTCCTACTTTGGGAAGGTTTATTTGCAATAATTTCAGCCTAATCTCAAATTGCATCGGTAGAGCTGAAGGAGGAAAAAAACAAGCCATGAACTGCTTACCATGGTTTCAAAATTAGTTCAAATGTGCTTTTAGACTATTCTTTTGTGGCATAGAGCTTAGATTGTGTTGATCCTCCCCCCTCTCTCAGTTGTTGCTGCACAGACTTTTTCAGACTGCATTTGAACCCTGAGACAACCTGGGAGCCCTCAATACAAGATGGCAGTCTCTTTACAGGTGTTATGCACATCTTTCTGCCCTTCACACAAATCTGCATACACGAGTTTCACTGCAGAGTAACAATGAGAAAGACTGCAGCATGATTACATTGAGTCTGCTGATGCTTCAGAAGAAATCCACAAATACATCATGAAATAAATCACAGCGGTATTGTCTGAAAAATGTTCAAAAACATGAGCCAAAACGTTCTTACTAAAAGCTGAGCAAAGTCGCCAAGCGGTTCTGTTTTACCTAAAGACACTCTGCCTACAGCTGGCCTGATTTTGCAACAGAAATTAAAGAACTGGATCATAAGGGGAAACCTCCACTTTGTCCTCTGGTCTCACTTTCCAAAGGCCACCCCCATATGGGCATGCTGTATAATTATTTTAGAAGGCATACTAAAGGGAATCGGAGTATAAAGGTGTCTCAACTCCTATTAGTGAAATGAGAAACGGTGACAAACTGTGGGCACATACCTTCTCCCAGTGCACAATCTCCCAGGCCCCGTTCCTTAAGACTGCGGTGATTCATGAGTTACGGTGAGGAAGTTGGAGCCAAAGACAAAAGTGGAAGTCAGAACAGGAATAAAATAGAGAAAAAGAGAATTGTTTGTAGAAAACAATACTGACACGGATGTTCTGCATACATGTAGCAAAAACAAATTCTATGGTTTTCAACAAAGCAGGAGAGTGTTTTCAGTACCTTGACATTCCTTTTTGTTGACAACATTGTCAGCTTTGTGGCGTTTCTGTAAAGAACAAACATTTACCTTGAGCACGCTTCATGTTGAGACAAAAAAATAAATGCGATTACAAAAACTGCATTCCAAATATGTTATTTTATTAAATAAATAACACATCTTCCAGTGTAAGAAGTTACTTTTTACACTGAGAGACAGAGCTGCAGATACATAAATTAGCATCATAGAGCTGAAGTGAGATTTAGACCACCACCGACAATCCAGAGTGATTTTCCCACCGAGCCTGTGTAACCTTTTCAACAGCCACATCATTCAGCATTTTATCCACCAGCATAGTGGTGGATAAAACCACTGCAGCGTTTTTCTCCTTTGTGGTCCCAATAGGGGTTCTAAATCTACAGCTTAACTTTCCTCAGTTATCCCTGCAGGGTCACCTGACAGATGGAGAAAAGTCAGGAGGGATTAAAGAGTTGATCTAAAAACTGTAGCATAATGGGTTTAACAGAAGCATTTGCATCTCAGTCGTGTTACGCTTTATGTAAAAAGAATGGATTGATTTTTCAATTTATTAAGGAGAATTTAAACATTTGCTCATTACCATGTGATTTGCTTTCTACTATGTGGTGTATTTCAGTTGTCCTGCCAACAAATTCTCCCCACCTGAGCAATATGAATCTCTGCAGCTCCTTCAGAGGCTGATTTACGTTTTTATCTCCGTCACTGTCAAGTCGAGGTGGACAGTTATGTTTTGGTAGGTAGTGAAGGTGAAGTTTATGGCAGTTGCATAAAATGTGAAAAAGTTGAAGGGGTTTGAACAGATCTGCGTGACCAGGACAAAGAGCAACACTTCTTCCCCTTGTGCCCCGCTTGTTTGCTCAACAATCACACAATCAGCTGTGATTTCTGCAGCTGATTCCAAGGGACAGCTTGTCAACCAGCATCACGCTGAGTAATAACGAGTTGCTGCACCCATCTCATTAAAATGATTACTGTGCATTAAAACTGAGCTCCTGAGAGCAACGTGTGCTCTAGTTGATTAACAAGGAGAGGACACATCCACCTACATCTCCGCTAACTACCTGTTTACAAGAAAAGAGACCTGCACCAAGGTAATCCAATTTAATCTGCAACAAATTCAGCCCCTCAAGACTGTCACTCAAAACATTTTATTAAACAGCCGCCATGAGAGCAGCGTGCGCCAATACGGGCTGTTTACCTTTTAGATGACGGGCATAATTTATCAAATCAGCAAGAAACACTTAGGAAGAAAGGACCGACTCTCTAGAGGTTTCACCAACTCAAATTTAAGGTTTTTAAAAGACCTTTTTAAGATCATTATGAATTAAATTAAGGTTTATATTATGACAGAACTGTACAAAAGAAAATTACACATTTCATAGAGCAGCAGTGCCAAGATTTTTTGCACAAATGCCCTTAACGCCATATGGGTTGGAAACTTAAGTGAGCCAGTGGCTACGGTGGCGTCCAGCCACTAATGATAGATTTACACTTTCCCATCATAGACAAAAAAAGTTAGCTAGCTAGCAAAGGTAAATTTGCAGCTAGTTAGCGGTAGCCTCAATTGCCTCAAGTCACAGACTTGAGGCAATTCAAATGTTTGTTGGCAGAAAAATCAAGCAATAGAATATGAAAGAAATAAAATTTAAGACCTGTGATTAACTTCTTTAAGGCCGACTAACATTTTAAATAAATTTAGGAAATTCTGAGGTTTTAATTTTAGAATTTAAGACTTAAGGATGCACAGAAACCTACCAGGAAGATATACGGAGAGAAGGAAGAATGAAGACACAAGGCAGGACAAAAAGAGGGAAAATGGGATACAAGGCTAGAAAAAGAAAGGATGGAAGGAAAAAAAGGGAACGATGGAACACCACAAAAAAGTAAAAATGAATGACACAAGGGAGAAAAACCAGGGACACAAGGAAGGACCGAAAGAAGGAATGGATGCATGACAAAGTATGAGCGAGGAAGACGAGGAGGACACAAACAAGGAAGGAAATAAGGACACAGAATTTAGATGATGGTACAGGGAAAAAAGTCTGAGGATGCAAATATTTTCCCATACTCCTCTTTTCTGTGCTGATAATAGCATATTAAAATCAACTTCCAGACAGCATAGGAATCCTGAACTATAGCAGGTGAATGACAGTGACATCTCCAGGTACTAAACTCTTCTTCTCTGTGACAACCTGTCTTACCTTCCACACTCAGCTGGCTAAATGAAATTATATTTAATATCCCTGCATCATGCTGTACTTTTTAATGAATGGACCTGTCTGCGGTGCATGACTTCAGTCTTTTTCTGGCTACACTGTTCCCAGAAAAAGTTTGCTTCTCCGAAGCCCATTCATCATGCCCTGTACTCGAGCTGTCAGCCCGTTTTCATTCATCCACACTATTAGGTGTGGCGCCACAGATGGACTTGCGCCTATTTTGAGGCAAGACGTGGTAGGAGAGCAGAAATACGTTTAAAGGAGCACCTACATAGGTTTGGCTGCTTTTCACTTGTCCTCATATTCACTGCTTTGGTCTCTAGGCACAGAGAAAATGAGACACACTGTATTTAAATAATGTGTGTAAGCTCACAGTGCAGCAAAAGGTGAGCCAAGTGTGGAGGTTATGCACAAGTCCTCCATCATCAGGCCTCTACAGACTTCCAACAGTCAAAAAATACGCAAAGATGAAAGCAGCATTTGCCGTGTGTTTGTTTTAGTCTTCATTTCCAGGTCACGCATGGCAATAAAATGCAACCGATGCTGTTAAAATGAAGCTACTACAAAGTCACATTATTATGTTCCCATTTGGAGACATTTAAATCTGAATGATGGCAGAACTGCTCTGAACAAACAGCCTGAGGCTGTTGCAGAAGAGTCAGCCAGCAACAAAGTAAGGCGTGTGCTGTACAGTGTGTGCATGATTCATGAAGTTAGGGGTCGATGCTGGCCTGTCAGGTCAACTCGTGAGGGACAGCGCTGTACAGAGAACAGACGTGTGTGCAGGTGACCTTCAGCGATAAAGATGGAGTCATCATCCACTCTGTTCCCATGTTTTCCACAACAGGCCAGGAGACAAAAACTGCTGCGCTGGTCCCTTCAGCACGCGATAGACGCTACAGTGTAGTATAGAGTAACTGCCCACCGGGACCTGCGCGAGGGATCGCATTGCAGTGTCACTGCAATACAGTGGAATGCAACATTCTCTCACTTTCGCCAAGATGGGCTTGAGTGGATTACACACCAACTGCAGAATGTTTGACTCTATTTTTAGTTTGACTTTAACATTATTAACCCACCCAAAGTACAAAATGACTAACACCACACCCAACAATTATCTGCTGCTCACCCGGGATTGGGTCAGGGGGCTTGAAGTCCAATAACCTTCTTTGTTCCCAGCTGGGTTTAGTTTAGTTTTATTCAAAAGATTAACAATCAAACAAACAACCAAACTCACATCAATCTAAAGCATCGTCAAGCATCTGTTCAACAGCTCAGGGCAGTCTCTTTGTTTTATTTTGTACAAACTGTCTTTGTGTGTGAGCACTGAGTATCTAGGTTAATTGAATAAATGTGTTTTTGGGTCCAGTTGGCACAGCTGGGGCCCCAGAAATGAGTGTGCATGTTTTGTGTGTGTGTGTGTTTGATGGCGCGGCTGTGTGTGTGGTGTGGTCATATCCACTATAACCTGCTTTCTGCCAACAGGCCACAGTTCACTGCTCATGATACACAGAGCTGTGGAAAAGTATTTTCCCTCCTTGCAGACTTCTTCTGCTTTTGCTTTTTTTTTAATCAAACATATTTGTTTCATATCAACTAATTTTAATAAAGTAGAAGACTGGAACACACCTACCGAATTGTGTTTATGAAAAGGGACACATGGCCTAAGATTAAACTGTAAAAAAGACTGAAGAAGCTAAAGCCCCATTCTGACTGATGTATGTCTTACCAGATCTTCAATTATTTCCTTGACCGCAGCGACCACCAGAATAAAGATCAGCGGCACCAGGGTGGTCCAGCGACCAGTGGGGGACACATCTGGGATTTGCTAAATAAAACACAATGTCACAATATTAGGTTGGATTTTAGTGATTGTCTTTTCTGAAGCTTTTAGCCTTCAAAAAACAGAATTGTATTTTGATGTGGGATCATAAATTCCCACCAGTAAAGTTGCTGTATTTTACAACTGACGCAACAGAGAATGTTTTAATGCTTCCTTTCTCGTCCCAACAGCTTCTCTTGGTTAAACTAAAAACTTACATCGCTAAACGCCATCCTTCATCTGATAAACAGTATGCACAAGAAAGAAACATTTAAAAGGACATTTTCATCAGGTCTTATAAATGTTGTGTCCATCGATTAGAAAAACAGATTTCCAAGTTTCTTAGAGGTCTGACAAGTGATTGCTTTTCTTCAGAAGGATTACCACGCAATACAAAAAGTGATACAGGTCCTTTGATAGATGAAGTAGTTTAATCCAGTACATGAAGGAATTAAAGACAAACCTGGACCAAAACACATCGACATTCAGTATGTTAGATTTAAAAAAAAAGAAACACTGTCTGTTTTACCTTCACATGGTGTAAATTTTGTAATTCTGTAAAAACATTTCATGTTAAGCACCTTTTGTTATCCAGTTACTACTTAGTCAAAAAGTACTCAGCAAGTAGTCCTACACTGCACTGATATAGCAAATTGATTAGAAAAGTATTTTTTTAGCTACAGATGCATCTTTTGTTAAAATGGTCAAGCGTACACTGAAGGAATCCTATGTTATTCCATTATAGGCAAAAATGTGTTTTTCCATTTCATTTGTAATTAATGTATTAANCCTGTTAATGTATTTCTAATATTGTGTAAAATAGTCTTAAATTAAATAAAAGTGGTAGAAAGTGTTTTTTTTTTTTATCTGATTAATCATTAGAATAATCACTTGATTAATCCATTATTAAAATAATTGTTAGTTGCAGCCCCGATGCTGGGCCTTAACATGTAAACAACAGCAAACCCACAGTGATAAATCAGTATTATACCGCTGGAAAGAAACTTGGAAATTGATTTCACGTTTCGTTCATCTGCATGGCTGTTTTATTCAAGGTCGAAGTATCGACACGGCGGGAAACGAGGATTCACACTGGCTGCGTTTCAAAAGGACACTGGATGGAGTTGTTTCCTAACCGCACAGCTTTCTCTAAGTGGGACAGTCTGTCAGCTCAAATATAAAGACAGAAACTCAAGTTTGTGTGCCGTTCCCTTCTCCGTTTTCTGCCGTTTGCTGGTAAGCTCCAAACACCTGAAATTCAAATTGCAGCAGTCTCTGCACTGCAGTGTAGTACCTTAAAGCAGCTACCTGTACATATTTCATGTCATTTGATGCATGTTGAGTTAGTAGGTGTAGAATTGTGTGTGTTTTTTATCAAGTTATATAAAATACTGTGAGTACGTGTGTGGTTGTGTGTAGATATGAAATTACAGACATGACCTTCCAGGAAGTGGTGTCTAGGTCAACGGATTGAGATGTTGGGGGGGAAAAAAAGTAATTAACCAAATAGCTAAAATGTTATCTCAGTACTGACAAATGTAGCCGTTTTATTTATATTTTTGCATCACAGAAATACAAAACTACAAAATCTTACCTGCAGGAGTGCAATGAAGAGAAAGAAGGCGTTGGCTGCCCTCCTGAACTGCGAGTAGAGGAACCGAGGGAGAAAGGTGAGAACATTATATTTGGCCGTGCTGAAGAGCCGAGTCAGGCAGGACGCAACGAGGTGATGGTGGGGCACAAGATGAGACAAGAAAGGGAGAAAACAAAATAGGTTAGCTTGCAAAGTGTAATCTAAAGTGGCAACACTGCTGAAACAAGAGTCATTCAGACGAGTCTTTAATTTTAGCATTCTGTACAACTAACTCTCCAGAGTTAGTTTTACAGAAACATATATACTTGTGTCATACAATGACAAACTGCAAACACTGGTGCACTAATAATAAAGAATAATGAGAGGCTAGGAGGTGGCAGAGAGGACATAAAGGCATCCTGGCAGAGATGAGCGATGTTGCATGTGCTGCTGTGGGGTTGGTCATCATGGTGGAATATTGAAACTAGAGGAGCTTTCAGCACTCCCACAGCCGAGCCTCCAGCAGGCTGATTTACGGCCGAGTTAAAGGGGGCAGTCAGAGGAGCCACTTTAGGAGAAGATGTATATACTGCTGCAAGCCAAGCCAGTAGCAATGCTTTGCATACCCCTGCAGACAAACAAATACAAACCAAGTGTAGTGCCTCTAACTCGCAAAGGTGACCAAAAGAATGCAGTTCAACAACAATGATATAGCCATTTTAAACCTACCAGAAATACAATATATATATATTTTTACAAATAAAAATATGGAATCTGTGGCACATATTTGTGTTCCTTTGAGTCAATACTTGACAGAAACAACTTTCACTGCAACTGTAACTTTTTGGAGTATGTGTGTTAACTTAGCACACCGGAGGCTGCAAAGTTTGCCTTATCACAGGTTCTCATTTGAATTTAGGACTGGATTTGACTAGATGGTTCAAACACATGAATATTCTTTGATTAATATAATTATGTTGTAACTCTGGTTCTTTAACACATGTATTCTTTACTTTAAACTTAATGATGCACAACTATTTGTGCAACTCTAGCACCTGAAGTCCTAATAAAATATACTGATGTTTGTGGTTGTTTTAATAAAGCAAAAAAAATAAAAAATAAAAAATAAATAAATAAAAAAACAATCACATGACATACAAATATCTATGTAGTTTCTTTTTGTAAATCTGACAAGTTTTACTGAACAAAATTGAGAACGTATATGCAAATGACCCCTGATCTAAAACCTTACATGTTCTTAGACAGATATAACTGTTGCTTTGTAGCAGTCACATGAGTCATGATCATAAGAGGAAGCTCAGCATTATCAAAGTGATCAGAGTGATCAAGCAAACCAACAGGCGAAGTGAGACATGCAAATAAGTGGAAGTTTCTTTGTGAGAGTAACTTTTACACACAAGTACGGTAGTTGATGCTATGATCAGATCAGAGTTTTATTCGATCTTTAGCCTAAACCCACATGAGATCCCAGTGGGAACTAAAAGCACACAACAGTGGCTAGAAAGTTTTGATGCCAAAAAAACAAGTGGACCCATTGTTTTCATTCACTATAATTGTTGTGCTTAAAAAAGCATCTATGACTGCCTTCTTACACATTGACCTCTATATTAGAGTAATAAACTGAAGAGGGTAGTTTCAATAGCCTACTAGTTGAAATAAAAGTATAGCCGCAGTGACAAATAAAATACACATATATATTTTCCAGAACATAACAACTAGCACACACATTGCTTAGCTAGCACTGTTCTGCTAACAAAACAAAAAACTGAAGAGTCATAATTGTTATGATTAGCAGTGACAGCACACTATGCTGTTTACAGCAATGTTAAGCTGTTGGCGGTGACAAAGGTTAAATAACCTTTGCCGTTAAATAGATTAAAAAGCAAAACTCAAGACATATACTTGTGTACTTCCTTTAAAAGGCATTACTCACCTGCTTCCATAATCATCTATTATTTGAGAGTCTTCATTTTGCAACACAGTGTTGGAATTATACCAGTATTGGGAGTGAACGTTCAAGCCTGACCTAAGCAGGTCATGTACCTGGGAGGCTTACGTGCAAGAATGTTATTGGAAAGCTTCCCACAGGTCAGGGAAGCTTTCCAATAAATTCTTTGAAACAAATTAGAGTTTAATGATGCTATTTACCAAACGGCCATTTTCAGGCCGTTTGGTAAATAGCAACCTGTCCTTCAGTAAGTGTCTCTTTAGTAACAAAAAATTTGCATTTCAATGTTGGAAACATGTGGCAAGTTAGTATGAATTGCAAACTGCTACAGCAAAAGCCAAAATTAGTCATGTAGACATGATGTAGAGTAGCATAAAAATGCTGATTAATAGATTTTCAATCAATACAATGCTATTTTTGTAATTAATGAATTCCTAAAAATTGTGCAGGCCCAGTTAAAGGCATACATTTTAGCACATATGTGACCACAAAGCAACATTTCATTTAATTTCATTGCCTTCCACCTGACAGGTTATTCAATCACTGCACATTTATATAACTTATGTGATAAAAAACAAACATGTGTCACACTATTATTTACAATGGTATTCATGAGTGAAATGCATTATAGGACATACGATGTGTACAGTCGCAAAATTACCAAGACTGGTGATACCATACCTACATAAGCATAATTTATCCTTACACGGTACAGCCCCATCGCATATACAACATTCAACATTAAGCTTTGTTTGTCATTAACCTGACAGTAATGTCTTTGATATGGTGACATGGAGCTTAGCTTTATACAAAGCTCACATGAATGCTTATAAAATCAGTGAAATGCATTGCTGATTTGCTTTGGAAAGTCATGAGGATTAAAAAAAAAAAAAAAATTCCACTTTGGCTGGCTATTTAGTGCTTTGTGTGTTCAGATCAACTGTACCATGCGATTCACACAATAGATGGTTTAAAAAGGCCCCCCCATCTTTTCACAAGACAAACTGTCAACATCAGAGATTAATTGCCTTTTACATTAGTCTGTCAGCAGCAAGTGCAGGTGTGTAAACAATCCACAATAACATGAGCTACAGCTGCTTCACTTTGGATTTAGTCCAGGTGGAGACTGAGACCAAGATGGATTTACGTTAGTAAAATTAGTTTCACTATACTACACTGATTTGGGAACCTAAACTGTTGAAGAAATGTTAGTAAAAGTCTGACTATATAGAACATTTTTATAGCATCTGAAGGTAACGTAGTTACTTGACTGTGCTATAAAATGGCACTATGTACCTGGAGTATACGTAATACTGGCCCCCTTTAAAGCTTACAGAGAGTTCCTAATTTGAGTCTCCTTTAGTTCTTGTTTGCTTTGTTAATATGTAAATTTCTTAACCCAGCACAGTAAATAACCTAAATGACCCTCAGCATACAGACTACAAGGATTCTGATGACTAAGCTAATATAAAACAATGTAATGTAGAAATATTAAAGCACAGAATAACTGATTACAGTATCTCACCATGCCATCCTAATTAGTGCTTTCTAATCCTGATCCCTGAGGCACGCTGGCACCGGACTCCTGGAGGCTTATCTGGGCTGGAGTAAAACAGAACCTACAGCAGATGCCAGCAAGTCTCTGCAGGTAATGTTTTATACATCCAGATCCACTAAAAACACATTATCACTTCTTTAGAGTTGCCAATTAAAACAATGAAATCGGTGAGAATCTGCATAACTTGTACTGGAGAGGAGAATGATCTAAGTCAGATGGCAAAAGCCTGTGCATGTTTCCATTCAAAGTCTCCTGTTACTACACCTGTTCAACTTACAGTCATCTCTGCATGTGCATATACTGTACATATCAAGTTCCTCGTGCAGGAATGCTAGCTGACGGCATTTTCCGAACAATTCTGACCTTCAAGGCAAAAACCCTGAACTCCCTGGAGAAGAGCAACAGAGAAGAAAGGTCAGGCTGAAACATCTGCTCTAATCCATTTCTAGAGCAAACTACACTGTAACGCTACCTGTGCAGCTCATAATGTATCAGTAAAAAAGGCTCCCTATCAACTACACAAGATAACATTATGAACGTATTTATTTGCGACTGGGAAAGCCTTAATAGATGGCCATATTAGTCGTGTCCAACCAGTCAAGGCTATTTATTTCATAGTACATTTAATTCATGATTTAATGATGCACTTATTTAATTTTGTCCTGTTTTACCTTCCATAAAGTAGAAGAACAAAAACAAATAAATGAGAAACAGATGGAAATATTATTGGATTGATGGATGGAGGAACAAAGTGTGGAAATACAAAACTATTTTCCAGTACCAGTCACAGAAAGCAGGAAAGTAGCAATTTACTCAAAAATAAAAGTTATTAGAAGAGTAAAAATGTTGGGACTGAAACCATGAAGAAAAACAACTTTGAAAGGAAACCAAGTTTCAGTTTCAGTTTTTCAATTTCTGCTACATATATATATTTTAAAAAAAACCTAAATATATCCAGTTTTCTTGAGAGGAACAAATCTGTGTTTGTAATTTTTATTTTTTTTTTGTGGTCATTTCTTGGCCACTATTGTAAAAGCACTGAGCATGTCTGACAGAAAAGGAGCAGCAAAGAGACCCGCTTAAGCTTAAACTGACCACCGGATGAAGTGGACCAGTGAGCTGCCCAACACAACATTAACTCAGCTCTTAAATATAGAGACTCCTTTGTACCTCACGGATCTGTCACTAGATATAATGCACACAGAGTTATATTATCTTTGGCACATTTCAGTGAATAACCCTCTTACCTGACACGATTGCTGCAAAACTTTGTGAACTGCGGCTGATTGAGGTATATAAGCCGGGCATCTTCTTGGTCAGCCAGTGACGTCTTCTCTGATGCGTCCTCTGTCTTTTCATATCCTGCGTCAGGCAAGAAAGGAGGTTTTA
This sequence comes from Poecilia latipinna, assembly GCF_001443285.1. Lineage (NCBI taxonomy): Eukaryota > Metazoa > Chordata > Actinopteri > Cyprinodontiformes > Poeciliidae > Poecilia > Poecilia latipinna. Next base: position 1,962 of record NW_015113431.1, on the reverse strand, counting down.
GTCTAAAGAACAAATAAAACATCAAAAGAACCAAAAAAGGTAAGATGAAAAGCCGTTTTGAAGTCTTTGAGTTGTCCAGTGTGAATAACGCCAAAGGAGACCTTGGAAGGAGTGGAGGAGCCACAGTCAGGAGAAGTCTATGGAGACTTTAGATGATTTGCTGCTTCAGATGGCAACATGCATTATAAATGAAGGGGATGCACATGTATAAATAAAGTAATACAAACTATCTAAAAATATAAACAAGAACATTGTCCATCTATTTTGTGCAGCTAAATAAGATAAGCAGTGAAAGACTGTGAATGCCAGAGTGTTTAAGTCATGGTCACCCAAAGGCCATGACTTAATGATCATTCTGTCTCAATGATGATTCCTTTCTTCTACAGGAAGTCTGAGCACAGACCACCCACTCATTAAATCAGTAGATTAAAGACAAGAATACGAAAGTAAATGTTTGTGGTCTGATTATTTAAAACATGTTAATAAAGCCTACATTTCAATGACTATTTTACAGTCAGGGGGCTGTTGTGCTGCTTGATAGATGTGATTATCACTCGGAATTTCCTGTCCAGTGTGCTGCAAAGACTGCATAGCTCTTATGTGAGAAGATTAGCTGATGCAGTCTGATGATTTGAAACTGCAACACCAATGTGCCTCTATCAATGTGCAGTTGAATTATTTCACTGAAAATCTGTTTTATGGCTAAAGTTTCAGAAAACACTCTGTTTTAATCCTGAAAAATGTTGATTTTATTGTTCTTCACCCACCACCACTTTCTTTCTTCAAATAACGCAGTTTTAAAACATGGAAGCAACTATTCTGTCCTTTAAAAGCCTCTTGTTGATTGGATAAAATTCTCCTTCCATCTCTGAAATCACAAGGCGCTGGTCTGCTCCCAGCCTCCCACCGAGGTCAACAAAGTGGGCTGCAAGGACAACACTACTGAGGCGCAACGGGGGCTGCATGTGGCTTGCAGAGACGCTCCTGCAGGTACTGTGAAGCAATTTTTTTATTGGCAAGGAGCCAATCCAAAACTGGCAAGGGTTTCACTTTGTAAGGAAGGCTAACGCAAGATGAGTAGGCTCTGTTCTGCAGGCTGCAGGTGCATCAGGAAAAAGCCTACTTGGTGCAGAACAGGATGGTCTAAGAAATTTATAAAAAGCAAGCCAAGTTTGAACTAGCAAGGCCCTGTACTTATTTTTAAAGATACAGCAAAACAAATTGTTGCTATGTTGCAACCAAAAACTTTTGCAGTAGTTCTGAAGGAACTCAATGTGATAGACAAAGCAAAGCATAATTATGAAAGTGAAAGAAAATGTCCATGTTATTAAATGTTTCAAAGATTTAAAAAAACAAAAGTAATGGATATATTTTCTTTTCAACCCCGCGTTATTCCAACAGTCCTAAATTAAAATCCAATGCCTCTGATAACCTACTAAGGTTTTGCTCAGTGTAAATGCAGCTGTGTTAGAAAACACTGGTGACGAAATAGCATTGTGAAGCTTGGAATACAGCAAAGAGGTTCAGGGATAAGTAGGGGGGAGGAGGGGAAACATGCAAACATCCCGGGACATGGCTGTCCACCTAAACTGACAGGCTGTGGAGGGAGAGCATTTATCAACAAAGCAGCCAAGGGGCCTACAGTAACTCTGGAGGAGCTGCAGAAAAGCACAACTTTGAAAATCATAAGGAAACCTAAACCCTGTCCTGAAGGAAAGAATGGCAAGAAGAAATCATTGTTAATAGACAATGACAAGAAGTTGTGTTTGGAGTTTGCCACAAAACCATGTGGGGCACAGTGACATGTGGAAGACGCCGTTGTGGTAAGATGAGATAGAAACTGAACTTTCCATCACCTTTTACATACCTTCCCCAAGATGAAACAGCAGAGGGGGCAGCATAATGCTATGGGGAACACTTTCCAGCAGGCAGAGGAAATATGGAGAGAGTTAATGGGAAGAC
>NW_015113430.1:455969-462276 GCF_001443285.1 Poecilia latipinna | reverse complement strand
CACAGTTAGCCCACATTAATGCTGAATGGGGCCCATATGTTTAGCCCTAATGGGCCAGCCCAAGTGGGCCCCATTTTAGGTTACCATATCGGTCCCATACAGTTAGCCCAGATAAAACCCATGCCCACTCATAACCCATGTAGCCCACATCAAACCCAAGTGGGGCCCAACTATGCATGCTGGCTGGGTAGCTATTGCCTTAGTTGAACTGAGATGAGAATAAATATATCCTCAGTATGCTTTGCATAAATGTTTTTTATTTTTATTGAACTATTTTGTGCATAGTTATTTGGTAGCTAATTCTAAATTTAGAGTCGTTGTGGTCGTCGGACAGAGTTCACTCTGCAGACATGGCCAAACTACTGCACACCTTGCCTGTGGACTGAATTTACAATTGCGAGATGTTGTTAGCATGATTCTCTGATAGTTTAGTTGCTAACGCAGCATGTATAAAACCTGTACTAATCTGGAGCCGCCGCATTTAAAGGACTTCGAATTTTTTCAGGTCCTGATAGACCATGATCCAGGTGTTGGATTCATAGTGAAGTACAGGCAATGCCGAAGTGAGGAAAGAGATGTGAAGCATTTTTGACCCAGAAAGCAGGATTTTGTGAAAAATGATGTCTATGAAGGGGACACGAACACTTTTAATATTTTGTCTTTATGTGGAGTGACTGACTCAGGGAGAAGAATAGCAGCTGTCTTGCAATTAGAAAGCCGTGGGTTCAATTCCACCCCACGTCCCTGTACGTTGAAGGGCATGGCACTTAATCCCAAATTGCACTGATCTCTGTATAAGTGTGTGAATCATGCTGAGTGAATGAGACATCAACTGTAAAGTACTTTGAGTGGTCATAATGACTAGAAAAGCAAAAATATCGCCATTCTCATAAAGAATATGAGCTTGTTTGGAAAGTTTCTCTTTATTATTGAGACGCATAAAAACAAAACCTCATTTATCTTCTTGTAGAAGTTAAACATTTGAAATCTGGTTACAAATGCAAAACTGATACGGACCATTTTGTGCTTTGACTTCAATTTAGCTCAGTGATATAATGGTAAAATAATCTTCAAAGCAAATAGTCAAGCCAGACAAGAAGCCTGCCTCACAAAAGTTCAGATCTTACATTCTGTCAGGGAACATATCCTCTGACATTTTCTTACTTTCTGCTTACTCACAACCTGTGCTGTTACTCAAGCTGAGGATTGTCCAGATGTTATCCTGCTGAAGCCACTGGATGTGGCCTACTGACACAATCTTACAATATTTGTGCGTAAAGTTCCTCTGAAAAGCCCAAACCATGTGAAACACTAAGCAGAATAAGAAAGTCGAAGTGTCGGTCCATTTGGGAAGAGAGCGAGAGAGAGAGAGAGAGAGAGAGAGCCCACCAAAAGCTTAAGCCTCCAGTGTGCTGTGCAGATAAGATTCATTAGATAGGTCGGTAAATGCAAGAGAGAGGCACACAGAGGGGGGGGCAGTGAGGTTGAGCTCACTGCTGCTCCAGCATTTGTTGACACAGATTTACAATGAATCTCCCACTGCTTCACGCATTACAGTAACACACCATGTCAATAGCTCTCTGGGCTTGAAAAGCAGCCATGCCAAAGATGTCTGGGAGCGATGCCCTTCTCCTGATAACGAAAGTGTTGCTCATAAGTCAGAAACTGAAGGCAAAGGAAGGGTTTCGGAAGATATAATGTCCTTCACTTTTTGTTTCTGTTTTTTTTTTTTGTCTTTTCTCTTCTTCTTTAAAGAGCTCCTTTTTCTAAGATCTCTTCCTCCTCTTTGTCCTTAACTTTAGTCTCCCCCTGGATCTCTTTATCTCTTGACTGCCCTGCTACAAGCTCAGCAGGACAGGATTTGGGCATTAGCTCAATCCCCATACACTCGCCCCCCTAATGATTGCGCGCTGTTTCTATCACCCACGCTAGTCCGTAGCTCTAGTTTTATTGGACTTTGGAGTCTTTAATACAAATGCAAGTGCAGAGCTTACATTCTGCAAGACTAAAAGCTGTATCAATGCCCTTTAAGGGAGGTTCAGAGTTGATGTGGTGGGTGTAGAAAGTAATATGTGAACTCACCGGTAGGCCTGGGTGGCTTTAAGTGTTAAAATAGTTTTTCACACAAATACAAAAGTTTGTCTGCAGAGTCATGGAAAGCCACAATTGCGGTGTTTTCTTTAATGTGTGACATTCACCTTCAAGAATTGGTGACAAGTGCTGAGTTCTGCTATCTGTGTAATGAGGACTGTGGCACTCAGACAGCTGGCCAACCACTCCAGCTTGTAACGCTATGATAATAGACAGAGTTGGAGAGTGTTTTGGAAAGCATTTGGTAGATGGACTTCAGGCTGTTTCTGGGAGACCGTTTGTGCTTTGGGGAAGAGATAAACAGGGAACTTGGATGGCTTTAGACAACAGAAGGTCTAATGGTCTTAATCAGGAGATGTTGTAGCTGTGCTGGTGGTAATGGTGCTGCGCACTGCACATGTTTGCGAGTGAGCCGGGGCACCATTGTTGATTAGTGTATAACAGGAGGCACTTTGAGTAACAGATGGTTATCAAGTGTTGGTTCCAAAAAGAGTTTTCAGGCTTCCCCCGACTTGTTCAAAAATAATTTTAAATAATGAATTAAGTAAAAAAAATAAAAAAATAAATATATATATAATAAATGCATGATAAAAACCTGATGAAATTCCTTTAGAGACTAAAGTCATGTGATGGCAACATGTGAAATAAAAGTACAAAACATTATTATTCAATTATTTAATAAGATAATGCATTCAAAAACATATCTTTGTTCAATCGCACTTTATCTCAGTTAATGAAAGCAGTTTCTCTGGACCCGGTGAACAAAAAATATTTTTACTCAAACAAAAGATACTTTAAACAAAAGATGTCAACAAAAATATCTACCATCTGTGGGAAAATGTTTTTCACTTCACCTATCAGGTGGAGCCTGACTCCACCTTCTTCCTGAAGGCCTTCAAGAGTAATTTCTCCTTATGGCTAGTATACCTACTTTAGCTAAAATCACTGAGTGAGATGTTTCTTATTGCAGTCTAGTCTGACGGTGGACAGCTTCCTCCATACCTCACTGTTTGCTGTTAGATGTTTGAAAGGTTTCTTGGATGTGCACTCTGCTTCAAAACACCCCACAGCATCTCAGAGAATTCAGAGATTTGACTTAAACCAGGACTTAAAATTTCGTACAATTTCTTAAATTTTTTCCAGTCCTTGGTGAATCTTGGTGAGTCTGTCCAAAAAAACAACAATCCTGAAGTATTGTTTTTTTTTTTGCAAGTTGGATCTCCATACTTTTCTTTGAGAGCAAAGGTTTCCTCCTTGCACCCCTCCTATGAAAGTAGTACTTTTGTAATATTTTGTAATTGTAAAGAGCCTGTTGTCTTGACTTCTTTTAGAGTCTTGCACTGCGCTTTCACAGTGTACTTGCTTGGACTGTTCTCTGCACAGTGGAATAGCTGATTGGAAATTCCTTTGAGATCTCTTTAAATTCCCTGTCAGACACCCATCTTCTTCCAGAAGGCCTTTAAGAGTCCTTTAGGTCTTACCATGATGTTCATTTTCTCTTGAGGTGTTTGGGGTTTAAACTGGACAGACCTAATTCAAAATACTGAGTAAAGATATTGTAATTATGTGTTCCAGATGATATGTAGTGGTTTGTTATATTAACCATTTTAAGTTAAAAAAATAAAAAATCTGGATTTGTTCTAAATTATTAGAACAATAATTTGTTCCAATTTAATCAGGATTAAATACACTAACTTCAAAAGTTTCTGACTAGATACATCATAAATATTTTGGGAAAACGGTGTATAGCAGGGTGTCCTAATTTTTATTGAATGTATACTATATTAAAAATGATCATCATGCGTTCTATCTGTTGTACTTTTCAATTAAAACTTTTTGTACTTGCAAATCAGATAGTGACTTGCTGAGGTCTGCAGGTGTCTTTTTTTTTTTGTCCATGTCAGTGCCTCCAGCTCTAAATCCTGTTGGTTCTGATAGGAATCCCAAAGCTTATAGTGGCTGCCATCTACTCGGCACCGACTGATGCTTCTTATCAGGACCACCACACTGCTGCCGCCAGCAAATTTCCACATATGAGTAAATTATAAATCACCTGCACAAACATTCTCCCAGATGAACATGCTCACACAGGATTCGGTCTAATCATTGGCGGACCAAAAACTACAGCAAAACTACCTGTAGTTTACTGGTTTGTGTTATGTTAAGCAATTATGGATCATTGTTCTAATAACTTCCTAAGTGATATGCTTTCAGGTGAAACATGAACATGTGGGTTATTTTTTAAGACGATTTGAATTATCCAGTATGTGCTCTAGCCTGCTTTTTTCATCAGCTGTATTGTCGGAACTGAGAAACTTTTGCATCTTTGCAACAGTAGTGTATTATTCCACCAAAACCGTATGCCGCCATGCATTTTTCTTCTCTAGAAAAATGCATCACAATATCATTATTTACTAGATTAATCTACACCTGCTACAATTATTGGACTGCCTGGCAGAGATGTCTAAGAAACCTTATAAAAAACAAAAATAAGGCTGAAAATCTTGATGCTGAGCTTCCATGTAATTTGGCCAAAGTTATTCAGAGGGACAAAAGTCCAGCATCAAGAAATGTTGTTTGACAAGGTTTTTTTTTTTCTTGTTTACCCCTGTCGCAACTTCTATGAAATACATGCAACTTAACTGTTTTTTGTTACTCATGCTTTACAATGTAAAGTTGGAATTTTTGTAGGCAATTCCTGTTTCCCTGGAATACAAATGTATTTATTGCATAAAGCCCCATTTCCTAACCACTTTCAAAATGGTAAAGACAGGAGAACATAAAATTAAAGTCAAACCGATGTGTTAGGATTAGTAAGTCAGGACATTGCTGCAAGAAATTAGACAATGGCTACAGAAAAATACAACTATTCAACCATATCTTCAGATAGTACAATAAATGAAATGTTTAAGGCAAATAGAACTTGGGCTGCATGATGTTTGAAAATCATGACGTGGGTTAATCTACGTTGATATCAACTCAGATTAACCCACATTTCCTACCTCAGCCTTCTATTTTCAGACATTGCGCTATCCCCATCACTCTCCTTCAGCTTTATATGTTGGTAACTAAGATGTTGATTGAAAGGGGTCAGGAAGGACCATAAAACATAAGCTAATTTGCCACATCATTGGCAATCAGATTGAATATAGGGGAACACAATATAATGGTTACCAAATATTACATCTGGACAGTTATTCACAATTGCATTATCGCACACTTTGCCGGCTGCAATTCAATACATTGTGCTGCTATTCCACCATATGTGGAATTGTGACAAACGATGCAGAACAGGAAGGAAATTTTATCTTGTCACCATCCACAGGGAGGAGGATGGTAAAACAAGGTAACAAAAAATATATATATATATAAAAAAATAAAATAAATAAATAAAAAATAAAGTTCACTGTTGGAACCGATGCAGAGAGTTGCACCTTTGGGTCTCCATAATTATTTATTTCAGGGTTTTCGTGCACATTACTGGGCATGCAAACAATTGGATTATTCTGTGTAATACTGCTGTATATTAATGTAAAAATCAGCAATTCTTCTTCATATTCAGTTAATTTGGTGAAATGAAACATGATCATCAAGCTTGAGCAGAACTTTTTCAATAAATGACGCCAAGTTGTCATTTTATTGGTGATGAACTATTACAATTTCAACCAAACTATTCATGATAGTCAACCATTAAAGAGCTCTCCTCCCTGATGATTCCTCTTTTCTCCCCCTGTCCCTCTCCGCTCTGTCTCCTTCCCACTGTATACAGTACAGATTTATTAGATGAAGCCAGGGGCCCCGGACAGTCACCACTCAGCACTCCCTCAGATCAATAATTGGAAATATTAATTATATCAGCCGAAACGGCCCAGTCAGATGGGGGGTGTTTATGCTCATGTTACTGAGCACTGGAGCAATATGAGCTTTGATGGCCCACTAATGTGTATTAATGATCCCAGGACAAACATTACTCTATATTAAACATGAACAAAGGCCAGAACACATCACACATATTGTATGGCTGTTAGAGCTATTTTATTTCAGTAAGTTACTGGAAGTAAATGTTGTTGCATAAGTGTTTTTCAACTACTTCCTTATTTCTAATATGATTTAAAAAAAAAAAAAAAAAAAAAAGGCCAATAGCTTTAGTAAATGTATCTATTTACTGGCTTTATTTGTTGGGGAAGGTGCCGGAGCTGCATAGTTTGGGATTTTT
>NW_015113430.1:430128-452962 GCF_001443285.1 Poecilia latipinna | reverse complement strand
ATTGTGAAAATAAAAGTTTGGGGATAATAAGTTTTTCTATTCAGGTATTTTTCTATTTTTATATTAAAAAAAAAAAAAAAAAAAAAGGCCAATAGCTTTAGTAAATGTATCTATTTACTGGCTTTATTTGTTGGGGAAGGTGCCGGAGCTGCATAGTTTGGGATTTTTCTACCAAGCTCATTTTTGGTAATGGCACAACAATAATTGGTCATCAACAATTAATAATAATAATAATAATATAATAATTATTTGCTAACAAAATCATATATATATATAATCTGTTACCATTGGCTAAACAACTTTCACTCTTTGTCAGCTGTTTTCAAGTTTGCATTTTTAAAATGCAAACCTGATGAGGTTGCATCATAGCACAAGTATGGAATAAATTCATGTCGTTCTCAAGCAGCAAAAGCAGATAAAGACAGAATATACACGTCTTTCCAGAACAGTTAAAATACCCAATCCAATAAACTATTGCTCAGCTAGGAATATTCAACTAATTTTCCAGGGAAAAGGAAAGGGATAATAAGAAAAGTGACCAGCTGATAAACTCATGAATGATGATATTGAAAAAAAAATGCAGTGAGGAATAAGTGAAATAACCTGTAAATTTTGGAAGATATAGTTTGACCAGTCTTTTTATTTTTATTTTTTTTCCATTTCTTGTTTTTACTGCAAAGCCGTAAAAATAGGAAGAACCACAATACATTAAAGATCTGTTGTTGCTGTACCAACCGTCTAGGCCCCTCAGATCTTCTGGTTCTGGTCTGCTCTGCATCCCCAGAACCAGAACCAAACAAGGAGAAGCAGCATTCAGCTTCTATGCACCACAAATTTGGAACACATTTCCAGAAAATGGTAAAACGGCTGAAACACTGGGTGCCTTTAAATTTCAACATAAAACCCCACCATTTAGAGTTGCTTATGGGTGAATTAGGGTTAGAGTGCAGGTTTTAATATCTTTAATGTTTTTAATATTTTTATCTTTACTTTTTACCTATTAATTTTTTTTCTTCCTCTTTTTTACTGTTTATTCAATGTAACATGACTGTGTTTCTGTTTTTAATTATGTAAAGCACTTTGAAATGCCTTGCTGCTGAAATGTGCTATACAAATAAAATTTGATTTGATTTGAATAAAATGACTCTTTGTTGGACCAACAACCACTCAAAACAGGGGATGAAGGTCTGCTTACTTGAAGCAACAGCCAACGAAAATACACTGATCATTATGTTTGAATATGAAGTTTTATTAGTTCTAAGTAACACAAGCTTATGGGTTTGCCAGCTTTGTTATGTCGGTTTTATTATTGCAGAATACACACTTAGAAATTGGCAGGCATCTCTAATCAGATGCTTCTGATTTTGATCAAACCTCCCATTTGTAACAAAGCTGAAAAATATTTTGTGATTAACTGGAAGAGACATTTTGGTACGTGTACAAGCAGAGGTCTACCACTGAAACTATTAACCAGAGTGGTTTGAAACCTGAGATAATGGCCAATTGGCCACTATCTAGGTGTTATGATAACATTAGTTGTAAACACAACATACTTATTTATACTACTTGCATTTTTTGTAATTTGAAATCAAAGGGCCATCTATCAGCGCTAGAATCCAACTCCACTTAGTGTTGCTCCAATATTTAAAAAAAATAAACAGCTAGATACCCTGATACTGAAGTTTAATAAAGTTCTAAGAACTTGGATATGTTTTAATGCCAGTATGTTGGTCCAACAGAGATCCAATTTACGTGATCCCAATCAACCATATCTATCCAAAGTAACACTGTAGCCAACCATCAGTCTTAAAGATTAATGAACAGAGACAAAGCAGCTGGATATTCCAGGACGATTGCACACTACATTATGTACTGTAGGCCCTGGGGTTTCTGTCTGACCCTCCATATGAAAAAGCTTCATGCTAGAGCTAAGAGCTTAATTCAACTGACTGGGGGCTTAACTGGGCAAATGAGGCAGCTCAATAAAAGCATATGGAACTTTAGATTTGTCAAAGCCCTTGGAGCTGCAGAGCTTTGTGGAGTGGGAAATAGAGGAAGAGAAAGGCTCATAGCAAAAAGAAGAAGGAATAAAAAAAGCAAGGAGTATTTTTTTTCTGAGAATAAAGGTAGATTCATTTGAAGGTTGTGAACTGAGCCCTTCTGAGTCCTTAGAGCAACACGGTAAGTTCTCTTTCATGTCTACCTGGTTTTGGTGTTTGAGATTTAAACGGACTAAAGGGCAACGTTACTGAAAGCAGCGGTGTTTTATTCTTAAGAAAAGTGTCTCTTTTTCATTTCAACGCCATATTTTACAGCATGCAACTTTACTCATTGTGTTTTACCTTAAAATTATAGGATTCAAAACAGGACAGAAAGCTCAACATAAAGCTTATCAAAAACCTTGTAAATTTGCTTTAAAGAACTATCTGACTGTTTTAATCATTTTTATTTTCTTCTACTTGTTTTCTTCTACTTGTTTTCTTATGAAATCTCTAATGTATACAATATACCCTCACCAGCCTCTTTTTTTAGGAGCTTCCTCAGTTGTTAAAATACTGACTCGGCTCAAGCATGGCAATAAGTCAGTGTATCAGGAGTCTAGGCCTGATGAAGACGACTTCTTCAAGTTCTGATTCTCAGAGTGAAGAAAAAAGGCTATTAAAATGTATTTCAATCAAAGCTTTTTATGATCACAAAACTCAAATAATCTCAACCTGGTTTATTGAACATGAGATTTAGCTCACTGTCATCACACCTCAATCTGTCAGAGCATTTAGAACAAGAAATACATCCCAAAAAATTGCAGCAGTTATGTGATTCTTTCACGTCAGTACGGACCAAAATATATGAGGAACATTTCCAATACCCTGTTTATTCTGACACAAAGTATTATTACTTCCTACAGCAAAAGGGGTGGGGGTCAAACACCTTACTATTAAAGTTAAAGTGTGTACCCAATAAAATGGCCAGTGAACCTCTGAGCAATTTCAGACTGAGTAAATAGATGAGAGTAAAATCTTAATGGGAAAAACCTAGAGTGCCCACAGTCCAAATCAAAATGGTGATAAATATAATCACATTTTTAAAAGTACTTGAATCACAAATTCATATGCTATAATTTAAGACTTTTGGAGAACTGTAAGTGTATTTGACAGAGAAGATTATATAGGTGTAGTTGGCAGAGCAAAATTGTTGTTTTCTGCACTTTTTTCATCTTTATTCTTGTGCATACTTTAGACTTTTTTAATTCTTGAATACGTTAATACATACAAACACCATAGCCATATTGACTGATTGTTTCTAGAGAAAGCACTTCATACTCTTGTCAAGTTTTTTTCGTTTGTGTATAAGCCCGGCTCTTGTGAAAAGCAACACCGCATTGACTGCGCCGCTTTCCTGGAGAAAGTAGTCCTTAATGTATTTAAATTAGATCTACCTTGTCTGTGTCGGTGACAAAATACATATAAAGGAGGAGACTATGTCCATTTAATTTCTACAGGAAATATGTTTTTTTTTTTTTTTCCCCCCCTCCATGTGTTCGAGGGAAATTTAACGAACTGAGAGCCATCCGCTGTTCGGGACCATAATGCATTGCTTTCGGGCAAATAAGTAGACCATTAAGCTGGCATGTTGGAGGCTGAACAGTAACTAGCTTTGGAGAGAGTTTCCTCCCCCACACAGTCGCCCCATGGAGCTGCCTGAGTCTGTGCTATCGTGAAGGAGCAGCAGTTCCTCCTCACCACATTCAAACTTAAACAAGTTTGCATTTTTTTTTTAATCTATTTTTGTCTATTTAAATAATCAAGGTCCACATCAGAGAAGTATTTATTTATTTATTTATTTGTGAATAGAAAAGAGGTCTGAAATGAATGTGTTGTTTTCTCCCATATGAGAATGCTTTTTTTAGGCTTTCAACATGCATCCGGTTGTGATGCTGTAATCTATCCGTGCATGCTGTGGTGTGATGCACCCTGTGGCTTGGCATTACCATACTGTAGAATTACTTAGCTTATGTTGTACAAGGGAAGAAAAAGCATTTGCAGACAAGGAGCCACTCAAGAAACAAGGAGCTGAAACCTCAACTCTCACAAAAGCCTGCAACATCCTCCTTACTTTCCCACAAAGTCTTAACTGGTGCTAGTTATTATTTACAGTGGGCAAATTTATGGAATAATTTCAGCAAAGGAAGGTTACTCACTTCCTCAAGGTGAAAATTGATACATTTAGCACTTAATGAATTGGGCCTGGCCCGGTTCCCCCATACATCACCATGTTATTAAGACATTTTAAAATCCCATTATGGTGTTTCTCCTTGAACATGTCATGCTTTTATTGGATTGCCCTGTCTTTAAATCTGACCTTTTCATCCTCGTTCAGGAATTGAACTTAAAAAAAAAAAAAAAAAGACACCATGGGAAGATGGGTCAAATGTACATATATGGTTAAGGAAAAACTGTCTCTTGGTAATTTCTTTAAAATGGTTTTACTCGGAAGGCCTTGTGATGGTAAATGTTTTTTTTTTTTGTTATTTGTTTAAATAAAACAGTGCTGAAATATAATGCTTTGCAAAAGTGTTTTTACCTCTTGAACTTTCCACATTGTGTCATGTCAAAGCCATAAACCTCAATGTGTTTTATTAGGATTTTATATGGTAGAAAAAAATCCACTCAACAATTATACTCTACTTTGTTTCGTCTATCACACAAAATCCTCATAAAACATTTTGAAGCTAGAGGTTCAAACCGTGAGAGCATTGGGTATTTGGTCTTTCTTGGGTTTTACATTTACATTTCTGCTTATGAAGTTGAATTCCAAGTATAAACTTTGCCAACACATTCACAAGACTTTGATTACGTCGTCACAAAAGCAAGACCGCCTTGTAAGTACAAACATAATGAGAAAATATAATTTAAAAACCTTCCATCGGTAAAAGAAATCTTCCATCATTTTACATTTTCCTCCAAACAAACGGGACCCAACAAGTATAGAGAAAGTGTTTGGCTTGAGCAGCAATAATGAGAAAAGAAAGAGGTAATATTGGGGAAGGAGAAGAGCGTGACACAAAGGCTGTGATGACACAGGCATCTAATCCAGGCAATGCCATTCTTATCAGGGTCCAGTGGATTAGAGTGAGCCTCCTAACCAGAGAATTCTTCCCAGCCAGACACTCTCCACAGCCCAAGGGCCTGGATCAATAGGCCCGCATTGATCCCTCTCCTCCTGTGGCTGGATTCACTTTTATTAGGACTGTCTTGGCCTCTTTCTCTTAGACACGCATATGTATCCCTTGCAGCTGCTGAGAAAAACCTCAGAATGTACAGATGTGGCCTCCACACGCACACCTTCTGCATAGAAGACAGAAGGGGCCAGGCTGTTTTCATTAAACTGAATTGCAGTAATGAAGGATGCTGGTGTGTTGGTTTCCACCCTCTGCCAAGAAGTTTTGATCTGTTTCGAGAGAACCCTGACTTTCTTGTAGCTTGTAGCGAAGACGCTAACCTCTCTGTTGCTTTGTCTTTCATCTGCTCCAGATGACCCGCCCCATCCAGGTGAAACCGGCAGACAGCGAGAGCCGTGGAGGTAGTTGTCTTCTTTTCTTCATCATTTTTCATCTCCCTCTTTTTCCTCTCCATCCTATTTAAGCGGAATAATTTCTCACTTCCCTTTCCGACCTCTGCTCTGTCTGCAATATTTCCCTCAACCAGTACTGTTTGTTGTTTTTTTTTGTCCCAAACCTTTTTATCCCTCATGCTGTTCGTAAATGGTAGCAACTCAATCCTGAACGACGAATCAGACTGTGTCTGAATGTACACTAAACAGATTATGTGACATCAAACGCAAGCAGATTTGATGGCATCTCTATTCCAATCTATATTTGTCATCTTTCTTGATCTTGTTTTTGTTGTTGTTGTTTGTTTCTGGTTCAAATCCTTTTGAATTGAGAATTAATCTCCTGTAGTCTTGTTCAGCTTCCCGCTTTAATGCCTGTAATTGATTAGAGAATAGGTTATTGAGGAGATGTGGGGCTGTGATTGGCTCCCCCGACTGCCCATGTCTTTCCCGCTCGCTCTTCCTTCAAATACATTATTGTTTAAGTGTAAATGAGATTGTGATTAGTCCCTCGCCTAAAATCATTTCCACACCAGGGCCTTGTTAAAGCCCACCCCGCTTGATTTGTGAGGGTACAGTTATAGACACAGAGAAAATGGAGCAGCAACATTTAAAGCTTGCCAAACAATCAATAAATTTGCAAAGCGCTTGCCAACATCCTTATTACTTGGCCTTAATTCTGTTGTCTTTGATCTCTCCCGTTTTTGGAGGCTTTCGTTTACTCGCTGCCTATCTGCATATATGTTAATGTTCTGAGCAGCTATCCTTCAAGTAGGTAGCAGAGATGATGAACCTCGCTGTTATTTACTTTGTGTGTGTGTGTGTGTGTGTGTGTCTGTGTGTGTGTGTAAACATCTCATGCGTCTCCTAGCAGACAAAGTGTCTTTTTTTGTTTGTTTGTTTTGTTCTTATTTAAAGGAGGAATACTGTTTCCAGTCCATCTCATCCCAGTGCAAATTAAAAATTTGGAAGTGGAAAAACAGAGGGAGAAAAGAAGAAAATGCAAAAATGCAGAAATGATGCCAAACGCATACAGCTGCTGTGCTGCACTTCTGAGGCTTTACCTAAAAACCTCTGCCTGTTTTGGGTGAATTAGGATGGCTGGCCATTTGGCTGTCGGTCAGATGCACACAATCTTCAAAGGACAGCAAACCCCCCTGGGATGAATGGAGGAAAGGCCAGTGAAAGATCACTGTCAGTGCCTCAAGCTTTCTTTCTTTCTCTCCTTTCCGTACCTCTTTCTTTCTCTCCCACTCTCCTGGTAGCCATTCATTTGGAGCTTTAGAAGAGTAGTGAGACGAGCAAAAGGGGTCTCGTGCTGTCAAGATTGATGTCCCCTATAGGTCCATTGATTTTGCCATTGTGGTGCTGTGTGTCCACATTAACAATGACACTCAGCTGTCTCTTTACTTGCTTGAGAGTGGCCGGTTTTAGGACTCCCAGGGCATGGTGGTCGGTATGGGGTCCCTTACTGGCCCCAGCAGCTGGTACTGCGCCGAGGAACAAATGAGTGTTCGAGCAAACCTGAGAGTTACACATCATTCTAAATGAACAGGTCAGAGTGGTGCCAAGGGGGCGATCAAACACAGGCACGACTTTAACATGTTGTAGGTGGAGATAAAAGGGCGATGCACAGAGTGTGCAAGGGGAGATGGATTTATTTGCACTGATCAGAATTTGGTGGCCAGTTTCCAATCTGATCTTAAACCTGCTGACCAGCTCTAGCAGCCTCTAATTTCTCTTTGAGAACTAAAAATCTATGTAGATCTATGAATAATTTACTAAAAATTGAAAAGGAGAAAAAGGTTATGAAGTTGATTAGTGTAGTTAGCAGTAGTATAACAGCAGTCTCCCTATATTTACATATTTGTTTTCAGAAAATTGTAATTTATACACTGACTCTAACATCAAGAAAGCTGCCAATACGTCCAAATTTAACATGCAGCATAACAGATGTATAGAAGTTGCGAGGATATACCAGAGCCCGTTCAGGCTCCCTGATATCCTCTGAAGTCTTGCTCTCGCTCATTCTCTTGCAGCCTGTATGAACTGAAGGCAGATCTTGACAAGCCACAGAGAAAATTGTTCTCAGTGTCTACTTCCGATTTCAATTTTAAATGCCTCCCTGACAGTTGCTGACGGTATGGCTTCTTCACTAGGTGTTACCGTGACCAGTAAGCACTTGGCGCGTTTTACCAAAATAAAAAATACAAATAATTTTGGTGAATCTCTAAATTGATTGTCACTTCAAATCTCCAGTTCTCATTTTGCTTCTGAACGGCAGGCCTGACTTCCTTTCGTAGCCATTGGAAAACATAATTTAGCTTGTACGTCCTCAGCTGCTTTTGTAGCTTGAAGCAGATGATTATGTTGATGCTTCTCCACGGTCTACTTTTACAAGCTATAGCTGCTCATTTGCTGTAATTCTTGTGTTGGTGATTAATTATTGCAATATTGTCCCCTCTAAACTGCCCAGATTTTTGTTTTTTGATACTTATTCAGCTGCCAGTAGCAGAATCTAAACCAATAACTGCAGGACTAAAGCTCAGCATGGCACACAGGAGCTGGGAGAGCGAATGCAGAAAGATATTAATTAGCCTCTCAGTACAGCAGAGGGAAAGACACCGGGGACACACTCAGTCTGGCCTATTCTCTCAGGGGCCACACTCCTAGTCCAATAGGGGGCATATATTCCTGAGCGAACGCTGTCACAGCTAAACACACAGTCAGACTAATTAGTCCCTTAATCTCATTATGGCGAAGGCAGTTCAGATCACCTGTGCCAGTCTGCTGTCCATTAGGGATGGACCTGTTACTGGGATTTTTATGCCTGCTAGACCTTCATTTCTCCTGGAGGAACTCTTGAACATTATTAAAACCAGACAGGGCCAGGCTGGATCGGGGTATTACTGCATGTAGTCGCCGTGGAAACGTAAATTTGTCCAGTCATCAAATTGGAGGACAGCAGAACATGTTCCTCATATTTCTTATATATATATAAACAATAAAACAAAAACATGCGACTCCTAGATATATTATCAATATGTGGAAAATAGGAAAACTATGACAGCGCATCTAAAGAATTAACATGGGGAACTAATCTTTTCTGTTGGAATTAATGGGAAATATACATGGTAGAGTAAATCCATCCAAACACTCCGGCAGCCCTTGCTGCAACCTAACAAAGACACACTGTGAAATGAATATTAATGGCCAATCACCTACCTAATCTAGCAGAACAGCAGCCGTTACACATTGAGCCACCAGCATGGCGAGCGTCTCCGTCACCAATGACGCGAGCCTTTCTGGGGTGCTTCTGTTGGGCAGACATTTAAAGAGACACAGCGAGGAGGCAGCAGGGACCTGTCTTTCTCATTCTCTCCTCACAGGTCCTCTGATATGATATAGATTGATTTTCCATCACACATGGCACTGATGACTGGCACTGACAGCAGCTGATAGTTCATTTTTGAAGCGCCGTTCACCACCTCCTTAGAGAGCCTGGCGTCTTCACAGAGGATGAATCAGATTTAACCACTCTGATTTCATCCCGAACCTGCTACCAAAACCCACACATCCCTCAGCAGCTCACCATTACTACCTGCCTCTTTTTGTTTCCTTTTTATAGACTGATGATTTTGTATTTTTATCATATTTTCTCAGTTCAAGACCTATCCTGCTGTCAGGCTAAATGGTTATTCTGAGTATTTGCTTTTTTCCTCTGTGTTTCTTGGCTTTGCTCATTTTCCAGCTTAACCCATTGTTAGGGTTTTTTTTTTTTAGCTTAGAGATTGTTCAGAAGGCAGAAACAAGAGCAGACTAGCTGTCAGCTGGGGCTCTGTTGGTGTTGCAGCAGGCCTGCCTGGCACAGCGAGAGCTGCAACCCACTGAGGAGGCCTGGATTAGAAACAGGCTCTGGCATTTTCAAGGCAGGCCTGCCGCCCACGCACACACACCCACACAGAGAGGACAAACAGACAAACACATGCAGTACATTTGGCTCTTACACACACACACACACACACAGACACATGCACAAGCACTTGCCTTCTCCCTCATTCAAACACACCCAGTGGGAAATTTGATGTACACGAGAACGGGAGCACAAAAGAACATGTTTACTACAGGTTATATGTTACCACACTTATGGAAACGCCTGGTAAAGATTTGTTTAAAAAAAAAAAAGTCTTACAATCAATTTGTCTTTTGTTGCAATTGCATATTCTCAAACTAAAAACTTTGTACTAATTCAAATAACATATAACGGAATGCATTATAATATTATTTGAATGCATTTATTCAATAGGGGTGACATCCCATGCTTGGAAATAATTAAGAGATATCTTAGATCCATCAATCAAACAATCAATCAGCCATCTCCTTCCTCTCTGTAATCTCTCTAGATCATCCAGATTTCTTGTTGATCACTTGTACCTGCTTTCACTTTAGCTCGCATCACAGGTTTTCTACTTGATTTTTGCTCGAACTGAGATAACAACAAAAGAGGGTGGATTTTGAGCCTGTTGAACCATTTCTGTTGATCTGGGCAAATGATTTGGACCATTTCCCCTCTGAAAGGCTCAGTGATGACCAATTTCCAGTTATCCATAAGCGTCCACCAGAGCTTGGTTTTTATGATTTATTTCCTGGTATTCAAAAAAGTCTTTGTGTTGCACGTCAACATTCTTAAGACTTATGGAAGAAAAGCACATTTGGGGAAAAAAAGATGTCCATCCACTCATACACACTGTACTTAATAGCACTCAACAGAAAACTACTGAGTGTATTGCATATCTGTATGTCTTAGCCTATGTGTGTGAGTGGCCAGCTGCAGGGGAATCTGTTGTCCAAAAGCAGGTGGAAGGAAAAACCTTCTGAATCTCTCCTTGCCACTCCTGACACTGAAGGATGTGCTCAGTGCTGTGCGACTTTACAACTGTATGTTTGGTTAATTTGTCATGCACTTTAGAAATGATGAAGTGTGTGTGTGAGTCTTTTAGGTTTTTTTTAATTATTATTTTTATTGTTGTTGGTAGATCGTCGACCTGTCCAGGTTGTACAAATGTCTGCTGGAGACAGGCACAACCAACCCCCCATCGACCCAGCAAGGACGAGCGAGAGCAGTTAACAGATGGATATTAGTGGTATCGATAATTATAAAAGTTATAAATCACTTACATATATACTCAGTCTAAAAGTTGGACTGATGTATTTTTCAGTGAGATTATACGACTACAATAAAATACGTATTGATTATAGAGCTTTTTACACATTTATAATGGGTGTCCCAGTAAATATGGCCGGCGCTCTACTGTACATTTCCATAAACTGGGATTGCATTTACTCACTGGATTGATTTTGTTAGTTTTGTTTTGTTTGTTTGGTTTTTCATTCCAGACTTGTGTTCAGAAATGTCGGCCTATCGGCAATGTTTTGTTGGATCGTAAGTCTGAGTGCAGCAAATAAACAGGCAGGTTTTCTCCATGTCGGAGATGTGATGAAACAAAGAAGAGGAGATCTTCAGCAAGAGATGAAAGTGTGAAATTGAGAAAGCAGGGCTTCAGCTGTTGTTCCTGGTGTATGTTGAGGTTTTGATAACAAACTTATCTTTTGAAAACACAAAGCATAGCCCCGTGTATTAAACATCGGCAAGTGTGCTTCTGTTTTTTTTTTTTTTTTTTTTTTTTTTTTTCTAAAAAGGCAAGCTTTTTGTGTCAGGGCAGCTCGGTAATGACCCAAGCAGGAAGGCCTGTAAGCTCTACTGATCCCCTTTAGAGAAGTCAGGAGGAATAAAATGAGAGAGTTAGTTAGAGTGAGGGGGGATGAGCAGAGGAAAGGGGAATGGCAAGAGTAAAGAGGTGAGGGAAGGGAATTTATCTGGAGGAGATGGAGAGAGAAAGAACAAGTGCAAAATAAACAGAGAAAAGTATGGCTAAACCAGTGAGAGGGATGGGGTGTATATCTTTTCTCTTTGGAGAGAAGAGAACTATAGATTACTGGCCACAATGTGCTTGGCTGGGCATAAATGGAGAGATCTTGAAATAGTAGGGAGCATGTTCAGAGGTGGTGAGGATCAGGGCGAACTAATCCAATGCTGAGGCCAGCTCAGGGTTCCACATTCAGAGCTCGTGTGCCTTGTCCAAATCCCCTATAGTGAAGCTCTTACACAAACAATACAGATACACGAGCCTTCGCTTGCCAAGAGTTCAGACAGCTAACTCCACAGAACCGGCCCAGGGTGTTCAGGTCACTCCGCCTGCAAACATTTACCCTCACATCAGCATGAAGTAGCATCTTTTAAAGAGGAGGGGTGAGGGGAATTAGGTTTTATGAATGAGAGACACGCAGTAAGAGATGATGAAATAATTTCTTTAGGGATACGCTTTGCTCCTCTGGGTCAAATTGTGCTGAGCATGTAGCAGTTTTGCAGAGTCAGTGGAACAAGTAGATCACAACATTTCAGTAATATGCAGGGTAGGTGGAGATCAATTAGCCTTATCTAACAAACGACTAATGATAATACCAACATCAAACATGCTGACAAGGCAAAGAACAAGAAGAGACCCAGACTAATGATGTAATGAGTTTAGCTAGCTGGAAAATGCATAATCTCTACAAACATGGCGTCTAAAAATCTATTTTATTTTATTTTATTTTTTTCCTACAAGCAAAAATGCTACAGTAACTTCTGTGCTATAATCAGCAGATGCGCTGACAGGAAGAAAACAAAATCTTAAATCCAATACTCCACCATTGCCAAATCTGTAAAACATCACAGGCTTAACAGACTCTGCTGCTTCTTTTTTTTTTTTTTTTTAAATCACTAGAGGTTGTATTCTCCCAAAGTTTGATCAGTTCAAACATGTACGGTAGCATAAGTGGTTCCTCTTATTTGATCAAATACTTTAGATATTGTCTTTATTACTTCCATGTGTTTTAATAAAAGTTGGGGAACTTTGACTTAGATTCGGTCTTCTATTAGAAGTCAATAAACACAACAATCTGTCGCCGGAACGTCAGCAACATGTTTTCCAGAAGATTGCACTCTGCTTACGTGAACAAGGAGAGTGTATATTGAATTTATTGCCATCAAGATGCAGAAGTGGTGCTGATTTATCCTATAAATAAAGGTTTTATGAATCCTTCTAGTTTTGTTTACTATACCTAAAAGTACTCCAGAATTCCTTAGCAGCATCCAGTTTGTTGATTAAGAGTGTAGCCTAAATACAAAATCTTCCAACCATCTTTTCTACCTGCCTTTGTGGTTGCAGGATCGTGGAGAGGGCTTTTGCCTTTAGTCAGTGGCTGAAAGGCTGGGTACACCATGGACAGATTCATTGCAGAGCAACATGCAGTCATGCATGCACACAGTCACACCTCAGGGCAATTTAGATTGCCTAATTAAACTAACATGCAGATTTTTGAACTGTGGGAGGAAGTACCTGGAGAAGCACACGTGGAGGAACACTAAAAAAAAAAAAAAATTCCCAGCTGGGATCTAAATTCAGACATAAATCCACAGACATAAAATCACCAACTTCTCCAAGGAAGCACTTACTGTATTGTTTGGCTGTTAAGTTATTTTAAGTAATTTCCCCTCTGTACTCGCCTATAAATATACATGCACATATTCAGCTAAACACACATTTATCTTGAATAGCATTTAAAGAAGCACACACGCACGCGCACACATACACACACACACACACACACACACCCTTTTCCTGCTCCGTCCCCTTCACTCGTTGCAGTGGTCTCGTGGCGTAGGCGGATCAGCAAAGGTTATTGTTGAACACAGAAAGGAAAGGTCAGAAATCATGTTTAGTTTTCCTGGGGCTGCGAGGTAATTCCAGCCAGCAGATTGTGTTCAGACAAGCAAGCAGGCAGGGCAGGCCAGTGGTGGAGATCATGCAGAAGGAAGCGAGGCAGGGATGGGGACAAGGTTATCCAGTCAGCCGCTGCCTCTCAGCCCCTTCGCTGTCACCCTTAATAACACCCTCTCCCTTATCACTGCAACAATCACCTTGAGAAACAAACTTGTCTTCTTTGAGAGAGGGATGGAGATGGGGAAGAAGTGGCCTTTTGTATGTATCTCCTATGCCACTCTCATTATAGTAACTACAACTCCGAGGGGGAACGACTGACTGCAGATCAGTTTAGCGTTTGGTTTTGTATGTGATTCATGCAACCTTTTCTCTCTCTCTCTGGTTTTTCTTATTGACTCTTAGTATTAATTAAAATCATATGAGCACAGCTGATTGGGGGTCTATCATGAATAATGATTTTAGGCATAGAAAAAAAAAACATACAAATAATTAGTGGTAAAAAGAAATGTAATCCAACTAATGGCATTGGGTTATAGTGGCAGAACTTTGTGAGATTCTTTCATATCCATCCAGAAAAAAAAAAAAAAACATTAAGGCAGTGAAGATGGTTGCTGGAGACTTTGTGGGAATAATTGAGCCAATCATAGACCTGCTTACATTATTCAACTATTAGAAATAACCAGGAAGAAATTCTTACATACACTTGTGTGAACTGTCCTCTGAACTGTGTTGTATCTAGGTCATTATACCAGATATGCATTTGAATAATAATAATTTATTTTGTTAAAATTTTTTGTGAGTACAAGTTTCCTTTCTTTAAGGTCAGTTGAGATTACAAAAAGTATTTATATTTCTTTTATGCCAGTTCAATGATAAAGAAAATTTTCAAGGGAAGTTTACACATATTTTGTTGTTATATTTTGGAATTGCCTTTAAACTGTGTGTTTTGTGGCAGATGTTTTGGTTAACCACGGTAACCGTAGGACCATTGTCATTGGGAAGACCTATTTGTGACGACACATTGATCTTCTTGATAATGTCTTGAGATGTTGCTTCAATATGTCTGCATAGCGTTCTTTCCATATGACATCCGTTTTGTAGAGTGCACCAGTCTCTCCTGCTGCAAAACATCCACCTACAACCCTTATACTTCACAGTTTGTCTGAGACTGGCAATCTTCCTCATTGTGCATCAATGGTTGAATACCGGTGGACTCTGTAGGTCTTTAAATGTTGCTCAATAATGCAAAAACAGTATTGTTGCAATAATTTGACGTTATTGATTCATGCCTTTTCTCCTCTGCACAGATTATTTTATTTGACAAACTCATTTATGTGATGTGAATATGGTCCCACAGCTTTTGCAGAAAAGACCAAGCTCATACCTTAAGCTGATAAGCTATAGAAAGGTGTGTGTGTGTGTGTGTGTGTGTGTGTGTGTGTGTGTGTGCACGCAAGTTTTGCACACTCTCGTCAGACTCGGCGCTCTGTGATTGCAGTGGAGCTGAAGGGGCCAGGCGAGGGCTCTGATTGGAGGACAGATTCTTTGCAACCTTTGCCAAATCACTGCAATCACCCGTTTGCTTCTTCTTTTTGCTTTAATGACACCACTTCAAGAGGAACGGGGCTCATCAAGCAACCCACACACAAGCTGGGGCACACACACTCTCTCCGACTCGCACACAGCGAGGTCAGGCTTGGCAGATCGGGCGGGGCACCACAGGCCTCTGAACAGGGAGAGAAGGTCCACCAGCAGATGGGAGGAGATTAACACAAACTGAAGCACATGTACACACGAAAATGTGTATAAACTCACATAAATATAACACTCATCAATAATCGGTAAAATCTCCGCTGCCCACTTCAGCTTGAATTAGAGTGGGATATAATCACACTGTTTATTGAGTTACTGCACGGTACAACATTGTAATAACTTCTTCTGCTAAGATAACAAGACACACCTCTGGGGGTTTGGTCAATTCTTTGCCAAAATTTCAGAGCTTGCTCCCGACTCTCTGTCTGATCTCTCCCCAGTACTGAATCGTGTGTCCCAGTTTTGCTTCACAAAGCCCCTTGTAGATAGAAAACACCCTTTTTATTTTGTTCAATAACAGGGCGAAGACTCGAAGTAGCTTTGGACTGAATAAAAACTGACCAGAGAAAAACAAAGTCTAGATAAATGAAATAGACCTCTAGGTATCACACAAAAATCAAGTAAATATGGAGTTTTTTATTGTTAAATGTGCATTTATTAGTGTTTCTATATCCATTAGAAAATTACACAAAAGAAAGTCATTAATGATTTTCAATCTGTGTGTGTATTTCAGTGTTTTTGAAAATGCA
This sequence comes from Poecilia latipinna, assembly GCF_001443285.1. Taxonomy (NCBI): domain Eukaryota; kingdom Metazoa; phylum Chordata; class Actinopteri; order Cyprinodontiformes; family Poeciliidae; genus Poecilia; species Poecilia latipinna. The sequence goes on along the minus strand of NW_015113430.1, from coordinate 437,184 downwards.
TTGGACAGTCTGACAACATTATAAATGTAAATTAAAATGGTCTAACAAGAAAGAGTGAACTGACATCCTTCTCCTCTAACTTTGCAAATATTTGACCATTAAAAAAATAAATAATAATAATAATAATAAAAGGTAGGGCTGTACAGTGTGAAAAATGTCACATGTATGATGATGAAAAAAAAAGCTGTTATGTATGGTTCTGATGCTGCACATGTCTAACAATGTTGTGACTAAAGTCTGGAGTGGTTCTGTCGGTCTCAGAGCAGAAACTTTCGGTGACTGAGAGCTGAATTATTTCAAATTTAGATTTGTTTCTGTGACACAACTTTACTCAACAAGTCTGTATGTCTATGCAGGACATCATGCTGCATGACATCTCAGCATGCTTTACCACCACACCTGAGCAGATTGTGGTGCAGGAGTGGAAATGAAGCAGAACAAGCAACCATTTGAATTATCAATATTAATGTGTGTCACACCGGCAGTGGTTAATCTTAGTAAGTTTTAATTTAGAACATCATATTCTCCATAAAGCAAGTTATGCGTCGCTAAATGCATTTGGAAATTGGTATGTAGCTTTGCTGTGTTTCTTTGGGAACAATGCTGTCTTTTTCTTCTTTGAACGGTCCTTCAGTTCATGTTATTACATGCAGGACTCATTTTAATGAGGATAATGACACATTCACCAGTTTCACCCAGCCTTTTCACGCGATCTTTTACTTTTGACCTGTTGTGATCAGAATCAATGAAGCTACATCTCTCAGCTCTGGAGCGCAAAGGAGGAAAAATATACCAATATGCCACTTCCATTTAAATAAAACATTAACTTCTAAGTTTGAATATTTCTAATATAGACACTTACATGCATATCAAATTGTAGCAATGCAGCTTTTAAAAAAAATAAAAATCTATATAAATGTAAAGTAAACTCAGCAGATGAAAGTTATAAAAACACGAGAACAAAATTTCTTATAAAATTATTACGGTTTGAAAAACTTTGTGTTATTTTCTGATTAAAGAGACGTGAGTCAGCTGATTCAACTCCGGATATTTTATTAGGAACATCGGGGCAGGCGGTCCAGGTTCAAGCAATAACCAGTCCCAGGGTGGAAAAAGGCAATTATGTAGCATTCAGATCCTTTTTGTTTACTTTAATGGCGTCAAGCAAAGTTAAACGTAGCGTTTCAGTTCCATAGTTATTCCCCGCTTTGAATAGATACTGCTCTGATTCATAGCATGGCATGCATGGTGGATGTTCTAAATAGATTCCCCGTAGATGCACACATTGTCTGAGCACTTTTATGAAAAAATATGCTCTTGGGGAATCATCTTCTCTCTGCTGGTGTGTGTGTGTGTGTGTGTGTGGAAAGAGGCCGATAATCTGGCCAGTTATCAGCTACAGTCCTGTCTGTCCCAGCTGGATGCATCTACCTAAACCACCGAGTCAGATAATTCTCCACATATTCCTGCTCTCTTAAACTCACACTTGGATAAGTATTCACACCTCTGTACAGGCTCCTCGGCCCTTGCCTGTTGAATTATTGTTTTTCTACCTTAACAATGACGATAAGCTGTAAAATTAGATCTGTACTCATTGCAGTTCCTGTAACTCCGGTTGCTCTCCATCTCTCCCCTTTTCAGTCTCTCCTTGCCTTTTATCTACATCTCAGGATATTAACTCCATTAGCCTCTAATATCGCCCTCCGTCTCTCTCACTGTCAGTCACTTCTCCTAAATCACTGCACCGCTGGACTGGAAAGGACACCTGTTCCAACCAGATGATTCAAGAGCAGATATGGAAGCAGCGGATTACAGAGAGATTAGCACTCCTACAGGATCAAGGAATATTGCATGATTGCTCCTTCTGTATGCATTGTATGTGAATTAAAAGCGTTGCCGTGAAAATGACAGCAGGCAAGGGCACTGGACATATCGCAGGAAAAGAAAACCATGAAATTACGTGCCTCTGATGCATCATTTAGGAATGTCACTATTGGTTCAGTGGGCATTGTAAAGAGCCCTTTAAATTAAACCCGGCCACGTCTCACCTGCCTTTTCCATCTTACCTGCTGAAAAGACAAATAGTACTGCAAGCATGCACACACTTTGACACACAATCCCATGATTACCCACCCACCCACTCTCTGGCGGCCCCATTTCCACCCATGTGCCAATCAAAGGAGTGCAGAGGTAATGGGGAGAGAAGCAGTCATTCCGGAGCTGTAAAACCACTGCAGCCGAAACAATGATTGGGGTAACCTTTGCTTTGGTGCATGAAGGAAGAAGAGGTTTTAAACGTTATTCAGAAGAATCATTTCTGACTGCTCTATTTCAAAGGTACTGCTGCCTACAAGTGTTGGCATGGTTTTGGTCAGTCTGCCCTAACTTTCCAATGGTTCATGCACCTTTTTGGTATTTGGTTTTTAATCTTACCATTACATGCAGTGGATTTATTTTGCTCTTTCAATCATTCTTCCTTGACATCCTTGATCGTGTGACTTTCCTATTGGCCCCATCTCATCCTATCACTTAATAATAGTCAAGGATGACTTTCAATGCCATTCCGTACCAGAGACGTAACTATGCAGTACATCTCGATCATACAGTCAGACGGTGCATGATATTGGGTTCACGGGAACAAGGCAAGGCGACATTTTACCAGAAAATGTTTTATTGTTTCATAGGCCAATCCGATCTTGGTTTTGATGTGTTGATGTATTCTGATCTTTGTTTGTCTAAATATGTGGTGGTTTTGATACCAACAAATTTTATGAGTTGTTTTTGGAAATCTCAAAATGATAAAGATAAAAAAAAAAAAATGATCCAAAATGCATCATTCTGTAAATATTTTAGATTTGGAACTAGAGGTGAATAATTTCAACCCATACTCATCATAAATTGCAAAGTAACTCTTTGGCATGACACCGATTGGAAGCTTTGAACTAAATGCTCGCTACATCTTTTGTTGCCCTTTTTTTAATTGCCTACACAAAATGCTGCTATGGAGATGGTTTAAAAGTTAAAGGAACTTCTCCTGTGCTTATGTTACAGAATGCCGTCAGCCAGAAGTCTTTATTGGAAGCAATCTTTATTAGTCAACTATGTGAACACAACAGGGCCATTCAATAATTACATCCTTTGTTGAAAATTTCAAGCATAGAAAAAGGATGTTAAGCTGAAAGATATTAATTGCTGACACTTTACCAGACAAACTTATGCTGACTTGTAAATTGGGGGGTTTAAGAGAAACTTGGTGCCGTTTTATTATCACGACACGTTGTTCCATTCATTGTTTTCATACACTGACTTTATTATAAAGAACTTCCAAGTGCATAATATTGAGCGTGGAAAGAGCATCACATTGCCTCTTAACTCAAAGAAAATTCCTGATAAAAAACATATAGGGCAAAAGTTTTCATCAGGGTAGGAGCACAAACTTGAACACGCTTCTGCTCAAAGTCTGTAGCATTCATTGCCTGACACGCAAATCTCTCTTATAAAACATGAACTTCAAACAGCACTTTGATAACAGGGAATTATAAGATGAGATCTGAGAACCAAACTGTCTTTTCATACTAGTGTTCCTACTGAGGTTGACTTAGACTAATGTTAGAAGTAGAGCCCTGGTGAGATAAGGAGGAGATCCCCATCTGGAACAGATGTCATTTGCTGCAGAATGACAAAATAAATGATAGAGATGCGAAGAAATGCATTTCATTTTGTTTTCATTATGATGCCCCAAATGTTCTTTCTCTTATGCCCCTTATGCCCCACAGCAATAAAGTTGTCACAAAAGGCAAAACATGACACACCATTGCATGAAATATAAATAAACCCATTCGTTACCTATTGATTTTTCTACCATTAGGGATGGGAATAGCTTGACTCTTGTTGATGTGAAAGATATTGTGGGTCAATATTAAGGCTGCTCTTAAAAGCCACAGGGGACTTTTAAGACAGGGACTGAGAAAAGTGTCCAGTCGTCAGCTCTAATATTAAGAAAATGCCTGGACTAGTTCAGGGACATCTGCCTAGCATTAATGTTATCAGAGAATCGAGGAGCAGTGCTGGCACAGTTTGCTTCGGGGAAAGGTACAGCCCTGGACAGCTGCTTGCTTGGGCTGCTGGCACAGATCAACCTAATATGCCGGATTGGGAGCAGGGATTGATTCCTGAATGTTAAAGTGAAACCTTGAAGCATCACTGTGGCTGTCCTACTTTCGCTGTTTGGGGTAAAGTGTACTTTTGGTGATTTGGCATCTTAATGTGAAATTGCCTTTTTTTTTTATCTATGGCGGCTGAGTTTAACAGAACATGTCTGACGGCAAGAGAAGCAATCACTTATAGGAAAGACGTGTTTAATCAAGACACAAGACAGGAAGACGTCAACTTTATGGTGTGTGATAGAAATAATGATGTCCACGTAACAATATCAGGAGAGATGCAAGGAGAGACTGGAGGTTGAGGTGCTTTGGGATGCCAAAGTCCCTGGCTGGCTGTCTGTCAGCCACTTTGGATAGTTACTTCACAATTTTCTGCTACCCTCTTTCTTCCATCCCTCCTCCCTCTTGTTATTTTAGGAATCTATTCTCGGCCTGCCAGCATGTACAATCTGAATTATTTATCTTGAGAAATGGGATCTCTGCATGACTGTGAAACAGGACTTTATTTGTAGCTTTTCATTTCATTACGGTAAACAAAGTGACCCCGCCGACAAAATTTGCCACACGCAGACCAACAGTGCAGACTTGCAATGATGTAATTTTATCACTCAACTCTTACCTTTGCTGGGCTTTTTTGTCCCTGTTCTATATTTAATTCAAATTTAGGTATTAACAGTCCAAAGGAAGAAAATTTACTGCATCGCCATTAAATTCTGTTTCGTATTCATATCCCACATGAATGTACATTTTATAAATATAAACCCATCAGGCATAACATTACGACCGTCTTGGGTAAAATTGTGTTGATCAAACTTTGGGTGCCAATCCATTGGAGCATGCACTGCGCTAGCTCCCTAAAGGCGAGATATGGTATCAGGCACCAAGAAGTTTGCAGCAGGTCGTTGATGTTTCGCCAGGTGTCGGGTGGGGCTTCCAAAGACTAGACTTGTTAGGACAGCACAAGCCACAGACGATTAGATTGAGGCCTGGGGAATTTGAAGGCCAACTCAACAACTTAAAATTGTTGTTGTGCTCCTGAACTATAGTTGCTTTGTGACAGTTCATATGGCCTCGCTGTAAGAACATGACGGATTACTACATATATTGAAGAATGTTCATGTAAATGACTAATAACTAAATGGCCCTACGATCTCTATACGTGTGCATCATTTTAGCCTTGCCTGTCCATGATGCTGGTTCCCCATTCCTTGTACCTTGATAGATAGTTGCCCACCACTTACTCCTGCAAACCTGGAATCCCCACTGGGAGCTCTGACCCATTCATCCTTCCATCACAATTTGGCTCTTGTCAAACTGACTTAAATCTTTACTCTCTTGTCCTGTTTTCCTGCTCTTGACTCAACAGTTTCAAGGACAAAATGTCCCTTCTTCCTGCCTAATATTTCCCAATGCAACAGTATGGTGCAATAGTAAAGAGATGAGGATTATTAACTTTGCCTGATCATAACGTTATTCCCAGTCGGCGTATATCAGTTTAAGAAATGATTCTCGTGTTTTAGTTCTTTTGGCTGAATTAAACTTTTATGCACAAACTTGTTTGCAAGAGCACATTTTCATGTAAAATACTTTTTAATGCCCATGTAATCCTCATTGGTTATGATGGGGGCAATAGCCTATTTTTATCCTTATCACATTGGCCCACAAAACGGCACATAAAATGGTGAAAACAGCCAGCTGAGGGCTGTATCTCCGCATGAAATGAGTGTGACCTACAACTGCATAGAGGCAATGTGCAGCAATAAGACAGAGGAAACAAAGGGTTCTGTCAAAAACCTGTGCTATCTCACTAGTGTTGTCTGTGAAATCCTTTCTTCGCTCTTGTGGGCATGTCAAGCTGCCTTACTTTCTATCTGGGTGACATTAATGAAAGGTGAAAGAGAGAATAATCAAAGATCACAATATTTTACCCCTGATACAGATGCATATTTGTACGCTGCTGGCAGGAGAGATTGGCTCGCCATTCAGCTCCGCTCTGATCTGACATTAGGATTCGATGCAATATTCTCTCTCCTGCTCACTCATCTAGCTTCTCTCTGTTGTTTCCACATTGGCTTTTACACCCCCACCTACCTACGTCCGCCCAAGCCGCTCTGCCTGACTGCAGCTAAAGGGTAAATGTAGCTCAGGGGAAGTGCACTACCTCAAGCACAAGGTCTTGAGTTCTACCACGTGACCTGGACCCCCCAACGTCTTGCTCTTGCTCTTCTCCTTCTCCTCTTTGCCTTTGCTGCAGAACACGTCTCTTTATCTCCACCCACCTCGGTGACCTCTTCCCAAAGAGCCTGATGGAACGAATCTCTGGGAGCGAATGGCTTCTCTGCCAAACATGGCCCGAGCTCAAATGTTCATGGATTTTGCCGAATACCAATGTTGACAGTACAAAGTGACAATGGTGCATTTTTTTCTATACACAAGCACAGTGTTTGAATAATGAAACGGAGACCAGCAAACATTGCAATTACAAATACTCTGACCTAATGACATTTGTAGGGGGGCGGAGGGGAGGGAATAAAACAACATCTGTTGCTGCCTTTTTCTGGTCTCTTTACTAAGTGAAAAGACAAAGCTGATTGTGTAAAGCAGAATGCCTGTCCTCTTGTAAAAGCCCTACTTATTTTCTGATTGGTTCCAGAGATGTCCTAATCCTGATACCTGCTGTTTCCTTAATATCTAGTTTTTTTGCACCTTAAAAGCCAACATCTGATGTAATATGCTGTGATAGACTGTGCAAACTATTATTGCTAATATGTTTGTGGAAGAACGTTTGAAACATAATAAAATAAAGTTCAGATGCCAACGTAGTATAAAGATTAGGGCTTTGTAAACGAATATTTTAGTAATCGAGTAATCTATCGATTATTCTTACGATTAA
>NW_015113430.1:397994-425998 GCF_001443285.1 Poecilia latipinna | reverse complement strand
TACTCTAATCATTCGAGGAATCGTTTCAGCCCTAATAAAGATATCACCCAACAAACTCTATAAGCAACTTGGAAGCAAAAACACTTCAGCTGAAACCACTAAGAGTAAATAAATTTCCAAAAGTCAAGAAAAAAAACAGGATGGATAACCACGGGGGGGCTTGCTTAGCCTCAAACCAGACTGGAAAGAATCTTTATTTGATCACAAAATGTTCTGTGTTGCAATGTGCAGCAGCTTTGTGGCGGAGGATAGAGTGAAGCAATCGAGGAAATACTAAGCAGATGGAAAAAGAGTTGTCCTCGTAGTTTTGTGTGATAAAACACATGAAATATAAAAAACAAAGCGATATAGGACATGAGGACTGTATGTGCTGTTTCATGTAAATGCTCTGTTATGCATGAGTGAATCTTCTCATAGCACAGCATCACAGAATCAGCAGCTCCAAGCCGAAGATCAGCCATTTTAAGCGTCGCCTTAGAGCTTTACGGCACTTTGAATGCAAGGAGGAGTTGGTCATTTTACCTCTTAGCCATTTCGTGCCTCTGTATCTTTTCAGGCGTGATTTCCCCCTGCCTCAGGACTTATTTTGTCAATACAATGCCAAGAGTTTTGTGTACAGTTTGACTGCCAGTGATTAAAAATTAGTTGATTTGTTCTCATGGTCTTCTGAAAGAAAATTTGGTTTTATATGATGTAGAGGGAAATTTTGCATGAGTGACCCTTGGCTGTTCCTGTATGTCAATCACTGATGTATGCTGTGTCTTTGTTATGTTGATGTTCTGTTTGTTTTCTGTGCTTTCAAATGCCTTTCCTACTTTACTTGAAATAGAATTATACATTGCTCCTGGAATCAAACCGATGAAGCAGCTTTGTGTAGAAAGCAAACTATACTCTTGAATTCTGGTATTTTTTGGGGCTAGATTGTGTGCATGCGGGTGTGTGTGTGTGTATAAGTGTTTTGCATGTGTATATTTGTTTCCATGTCTAGCTGGGTGAGTCTGAATGGCACCTTTCAGAGTGGGGTGAGACCATGTGCTCTGTTCCGACTGGTCTGGGAGCCAAGAGGGCCCAGCTGGTTCACACAGGCTTTAGTCAAGACAGACTCACCGCCTGCCAACCAAGCTGACACAATCACACACACATACACACAGGCCAGACACGCACACAACCACAATCGCGTTGGGTTGGGGGAGATTTTAGGCAGTGCTACGCTCACAATTAATAAGGTTTATCTTAGCACCGGTGCAGTGTGTTTATGAGCTCTTCGAGATGTAGTTTGTCAGAACGTCCCAGTAAAGCCTGGGCACAGATGTAAACATAGCAAGCATAGAAGCATGAAGTACACACTCAGGCGACTGTTTACACAGGGACAGTGCTGTGTACACCCACAGAGCTTACAGAGATTCAATCATTTGGGCTGACCCGGAGCCAGGATTTGGTGAAAATAGCCGCCTACCTCCAGCAAAATTGTGCAATATCCTTGAAACCAACAAGAACGGGGGAAAAAAAAACAAAAAAAATCTTTGTTAGCAGCTAGATGCTGGCCTTGCAAATTATACATGTGCACATCTTCTATTGATTCTCTCTTGTTTTTCTCTGTCTGATAACACATTGTTAGAGGAAAGTTGGTGCGGTGGATTCTCACAAATTGTTTTGTAAACACGGAGGGGAAAGGGGAACGGCGGCGAAGTCGTCACAAGCACCGAAATATCGCCAGTCGTGTAATTCCTTACTTCTCTTTGATCCGATTTGTTCATATTGCATTTTGCAAATGCCAAAAGAACTCAGTGATTTTTGTAACGTTAAATGAAAGAACTTAATTACACATAATTCGGGTGTTGTTTTTCTTGCGCAGAAAACTAATTCCAATTTAATGTTTATCCAAAAGCTGCCACAGAGCATTTCCAATATCACTTCTGCTGATTGCTGCTTCAGCAGCTCTGACGGAGAACAACAGTGGCTGGAACAATATGTATTTTAAAATTATTTCTCCTGGGTTGTTGCAGCTCTTTTGATTTTGACCACAGTGCCGCCTCACGGTCCACCGGCTCCTGAGCTAAATTCTAAGCGTATCTCTAAATGGTGTGCAACTACTGCACAACTTGCACAAATTAGCTGCAATAACGTGTGTGTGTGTGTGTGTGTGTGGCGAGGTTGGAGGAAAGGCTCACTGGAGGCACTGTGCTGCTTATCGGAACAGTATGAACGTGGACAGAATGATTAGGTACCTTAACTATAGGCATCCACCCTCACTCGGCTTTGCTATTTTCACTTCTTTTTTCATACAGCATTTTCTCCTTTTGCAAGTAGTCTAAAGGGTAAGCTGAACCAGAGGCTATGTGAGAGCAGATGGAAGAAATTTGTCATTTTTAAATGAATTATTTTCAAGAAAAGTTAACTAAAGCCTTTTTTTTTCATCATTCATTCTTATTGCCAGAATTGACAGAAAAATGCCTGATGGGAGGTTTACTACTGCCCACCTTCAAACCTGCAAGGGACCCAGCAGTGTGTGGTCCCTAGTTTCTTTATTAGACAACTCGCTTGGAATTCGGTAGGAGTAATTGGCTGGATAGGGTTTCAGCAGGCTTAGCCACCCTGCTGGCACAACAAGCGCTCCTGTCCCCATCCCAGAGTTGCTGCTCCGCTTGGTAGGAGCGCAGCCAACTCGGCTACCGTCCTCTTTAAAACCCACTGCGAAGCTCTGGATGGCATCAGCTGTTGTCCCAGAGGGAGCTGGGGGGATTCAGGAGCCCCTGGTCATTAGTGGGAACCAGTGTGTTGGGAAAAAAGTCTGCCTTAAACAGCTGAGAGAAGTACATCGACCCGCATTCCTGCATCTGTGCTTGCCTGTTTTGTTGCGCGAGACGATCAGGTAGTCCTGACCCCTGCGCCTCACACAAACGGTTCTCCAATTTGGGTGGACGCGAGTTAAAAAGGAACCCGGGGGGAAACGGTTTGGACAGTGGCTGTAGAAAACATTGAATTTGGGTATTTTAACTAGACTACTTATGGTCAGATGGTTGTATTATCCACATATCATGACTTAGTGCTGAATGCATTTGGACTACCCTTCTTACACTTGCAAAATAACAAAATGATGTCACCTGTTTCACAGTTTATCATGTTACAACCACACATTTACTGACTTGCAGATGAAGTTTACAGTGAAAGGTGGTTTTAAAAAGCATTTGCTTGAGAACTTCAAGCTAATTTGTGGTTTTAAAAGCCGTTCGTGCTTTTAATAATTGTTTTCACATAAAATCTGATCAAATATATTCAAACTGGTTGGAATATTACAAAATGATTGAGTGGAAAACCTCTGATAGGTAGACTGTGAATAAATGAGAGATGGAGCCGTAGCTCTATCAGCCTGATTTGTGACTTACAGATTGTAAATCCATGAGAAAGTGTTTAATTTTGGATTCTGTTGAACCTTGAAGCTCTCAGTGGTGTTTTTTACATTGAAAGTACTCGTGCATCAGTTCAGTCTCTCCACAGTGCGGGACATGCATTTACAATGTTTTGCTCTTTTGTTTGCTTGCTTTTTTTTTTTTTTTTTTCACAAAGACTTTGTTGTGCAGTTGGTTTTAACAAGAATGGCCTTTACTGGAGCCCTCCTAAATTGAGCAAATGATTGACATCAATTGTGACTCTGTGTTTTGAATATTCCTGAATGGATATCTCAGGAACCCATCAAAGTGGTAGAAATAGAAATACATTGCTGCATCCAGGAAAGAAATGGGGGATTGTGGGAAAAATATGTAAATCTGACACTTATTTGTCCAGTAGTCATCTTTGTGTGTTAATGTTCTGAGCTTTTTGCAATGTCATTGGATTTATCAGTCACTGATTTTTGTCCTGTGTCTCTCTGTGATGCAGCATGTGAACATCTGGAGGGGCCCCGGCTTCATGCAGCTGTGAACCACTGTCACTGCTCATGATATTTTGTGCTTGCTTTTTATTATTGCTCATGACAGAACATGCGTAATACATAATTCCTCACCACTGTTTATGAATTGGGTAAAAAGTAGGCTTGAATATCCTACATTGCCTACACTGAGTAGTTGAAGGCTTGTATAAAATGTCATAAAAGTGAGAAAACTCCAATTATACACTAAAAACAATGATGGAGGATAGTAAATGTTGTTGTTTTTCTTTTTTTTTGAGAAATCATAATTCTGTTGTTGAGTAGCACATACTTTAGGCATCTTGAAATATTAGGAGCTTAGACTCTTCTAAGTTGCAGATCTTTTTTAGATCAAAATTTGAGTAATGTTGTTTGCATTGACTGAATTTGGCAAGAAATGCCACAAAATGAAGTTCATTTTTCTCAGTAATATTAACGTTATTGCCTGCAGCAGTAACACCCTTGAGTAGAGCAAAACCATGTTTATATGTGCTGCTAATACTGTTTGAATCTTTAAACCTGCCAACTAATTTCTCAATTCTGCTGTTGTGTGACAAGGACTACTTTTTATGCAGGGCAAGCTGTGTTGCTTTTGTCCCATTCTGTTCATTTGTCCTTCTTTCAAATCCAGTGCTATTTGGAAAGCACTTGAAACTGCAGACTCACACCCAAGAGTTCTGGGCTTGTAAAATAATTCTGTTGGAAATCATTGAAATTTTGGAAACAAACTTTGACAAAAACAAAAAAAAAGTGTAAAAATGGAATCTGCTTTGAAAACTTCATTTGGTGCTTTGACATTAATTAATCTATTTATTAGTACAGATAAGGATGCAGTCTTCCTGGTACTAACCCAGAACCACTGATGTTAAACATTGATCCATCACGAAACGTGTACGCTCAGTAATTTACGTTTAATAAACTACTGAGGCATTCATTATATATCAATGTCCTATTCATTTAGAATAACATTTGAAATTGTTTGCTTGGACTATGTTTTACAAGTTGGGATACTCAAAATAACTTTAACCTTTTAAGAACGTGCGTATGGGGAAATCTCAAAAAAGGTTTAGGCATAGTCCACAATTTTTATCAAATTATTAAGGCAAAGACTCAGAGAAACCACACCAGAAAAAAGTATTCAAAAAGTATGGCATTTATCCATGCCAAAACCAAATGTTCTCTAAAAATAAGATTTATGACCAAACAAGATGGCGATATAGCTGTTTCACTTCAGTGACAAGAAACATGTTTGGAGGACAAACTTTCAGATCTCTGGGTCTTACTTGCTTTTAGTGGTACTGGAGCACTGTGGGTGTAATAATGAGAAGGAGAACGAAATCCAAACACTTAAATCAACAAATTTGATACAATTGCCTGTTTCAACAGGATGGTGATCAGAAGCTCGAATCAAATCTGCCCTTGAAATGACCAAGGCAGGCTAACGTTAAACTCTGGCCTTTTGAAATTTTGATCTATGCTTTAAAGTCAGACCTATGCCAATTTAAATCTGCCCTAATAATTTTGCCCAGGAGAGTGGTCAAATATCCAACCAGAATTATGAATACAGATTGTAAATGGCTATAAAACAATGTAGTCGATGTGCAACCTGCTAAGGGATACATGACCAAACGATTGCAGAGGTACATGCATATAAATTTTAGATATAATGTAATGTTGACCCAGTGTAGATTTTATCGTCAAAAGTAGACACCTGATTTGTGTTTTTAAAATCAATTGAAAGAGCAAATTGAATCCTTAATTCCCACAGGAAAAAGCATTAAAAGCCTGCCACAATGCGTGTACGTAAACTTCTAAATGGGACTGCATGTCGGTCATAAAGGGCATGCTGCTGTTTAAGTGCAGCATTATAAGCAAAACTTTTCTGACTTCGAACAATGAATAAAACCAGGACGTGCGGTGTGAGCTTTATTCGACAAAACCCTCCAGAAATTGAGCGTTATATCTGCCTGATGTGTTTAATGTTTCTGTTAAATTCACACACTAGGCCTTAAGTAATAAACTGCTCCATGGAGCTCTGCACCCATGCCCAAGAGAGAGCATTTACTTTTCCCTTTCTCTCTCCCTTTGCACTTTCCTGTGTTGGCTTTGCATGCATTGTTAAATGGGACTGATGGAAGCACCCTGTCCATTACTTACCGCATTGCCTGGCTAATTTCTGTGCTCTTACAAGTACAAAGATGTCAAGTAGGAGCGGTGGGCTTACCTTGTCGTCCTCCTGAGACCATTAATCCTTTGGCTGGTGTCGTCCTTGCCTGCGTCGGCTCACCTGGTTCACAGCCCCGCCGGGCAAACTGCTGTTCCCAGCCATTTTTGCGGTCTGCCTGTTTATTCTGGTTCCGAGTCAGCACCCATAACCAACAAATTCTGATTGCAGTGGAGGAGTAAAATAACTTTTAGGGGCAAATATAAGTCTGCTTCCTAAGATGTGCTGCTGCCTGTGTGTGTGTGTGTGTGTGCGTGTGTGTGTGTGCGTGTGTGTGCGTGTGTGTGCGTGTGTGTGTGCGCGTGTGCGTGGAAGAGAGGACAGTTTTAAGTTATAAATTAACAACGGTTTTAGAAAAAATGGAAACTGTTGTAAAAATTTGTCTCGCATTTCATACACTACTGTACTTTCTGACAGCTTTTAGCTGAATTAGCACTGTTGAAATTACTGAGAAAAGAACCCACTTTTCTTATCTGGGTCAGGTTACATAAACTGGTAATGGCAATAAGAAAAAAACCCACCTCCAACACACAGATTAAAAAGACTTTAATAGAATGAACTCTTGGATCAAAGACTGAGGAAGGTTCACTCAGTGGGTATTGACATTTTACTGCACACCCACATTTGGGAGGCAGTTTGTAAGATTTGTGACTGCTGAAATGCTCCTCATTGATCTTTGAGTTCCGCAGTGAGCAAAGGCCTGCTGTTCAAAACTCTTTTGTGTTTGGATAAAAATATCATACAAATAGATTTTTGCATGCAGGCCTGGTATTTCCAAGCTTTTACTGTAGATCACAGTTGTGAAGTTGTGTGGCAGTCGCGAAGTTTGAAGACTATTCTTCAGATAAACCTGTCAACGACGCAACATCCCTGAATATGCATTTATCAGCAACAACAGGTGAAAAAAACAAACAAACAAAACAAAATCCTCCAAGTAGCGCCACAATCACGGGGTTCTTTGTTTCTTAAGCTATCTTGTCATCAAAGGTAGACTTCGTATGCTTTGACAGGCTGTTGGGTGCAGTGTTTTCAACCGAAGTGCTTCCATAATGCTGCGGCGGTGTTTTTACTTTGTTGTTGTTGTTGTTTTTTTGCATATGCCATTATAGATGTTTGCAAAGGCAAAAATCATTCATTTGCGTAAATTTATGCAAAGGACCGAAGCATCAGATCGATAGCTTTGTTGTTACATGCCAGAATGATCAAAGGAAGGAGGCGAAACTCCAAATGAGTTTATTATTAAAAATACGAAACAAGTTTCCTCGTTGCCCTACACATCTTGATTGATCTTGTTTCTGTTTCCATAATGGAGCTTGTCTGTGCTCAGGCAGCAATATTTGGTAATTTGCGTCTCCCAGATCACTTGATCATCTGTTAAACTTCCATATGCACAAACTGCACAGCCACTTTTGTTGTTTAGGCTTTTTCTGTGCGACATGTTTTGTTCTCTGCAGGAAAATTGTTGAGTAAGTCGGTAAAATATGAATCTAATTCCATGCATTGCAATTCCAGCTAATAATAAGCACAAAATCATTCTGTCGGGCAAAAAGCCATTATTGTTTAAATTCCCCCCCCGCCCCCCACACATTCTGCATTGCCTGTAACTTAAACTATGTAAGAAAATGCAGATGGAACAATACAATGTGAAACTACAAAGTCATAAAAGATTTTATAGTAAATAGATATGATCTTAAATGGGGAGGAATATTATCTAAAATATTTTTTTTTAGCTTTACATCATGTTATAATGTGATTTCTTCATCAAAAACATGCCTGGAGTGTTACTTTGATTCTTTCATACATGTTTGAGAAATCTTTAAATATGTCATGTCAGTCATTCAGGGTTGCCTAAACGCTTGCTTTCACCAAGCACTGCCTTTTCCACGCAGCTCCTCCTCAGAGCTGCGGTCTCCAAGCCCCCCCCCCCACACACACACACACACCCTCAACTCCTTCAGACTAGCCAGCAGCAGTTAGCAGTTAGCGCATCATGCAAACTACTTCTCATTGCATCGCTGGCAAAAACGTTGTTAAAGTCTTAATGGAGAAAGGTTGCTATGACGACGTCCTGAAGGAAAGAGCAATTCTTTCTCTAAGTACTGTGGATACTTGTCATGAAGGAGTTGAATGATGTTGAGCCTGGAGTAACCATCTAAAGTGAAATTTTGTTTGGAGAATATAATTTGTAACCATATTAGTTGTGTTTGGATTTGTTTATTCAGTTGCTTGTTTATACATATGGAGTGGAGATTATGTAAGTTTGATTGCAGCAGTATCAACCAGTAGGTGTGTTTTAGGTCGAAAAATGGGTTACTTTGTAAAATATGGAAAGCAAAAAAGAAATGTGTGTGTGTGTGTGTGTGTGTGTGTGTGTGTGTGTGTGTGTGAATTTGGTGGTAAATATATATTGCTCTTTTAATGCATTGAACTCGCATTTCATATGGCAATAATAATAATAAATTAGTACCTTTCTGTAAACTTTAATGCTTTGCATTGTAATTGCATGCAGAGACTTGAAAAAAATATTTATTCACCTATTAGAGTATATTTACTTCATAATCAGCTGAGTTCAGAGCATATGAGTAAAAATGCCTGTCATCTCATTGCAAAAATAGTTTTATGACATTCAGCCATTCTGCAAAACTATCCACATACGAACCCGATAAAGTAAAGATGTGCTCTGCTCTCACTCGAGTTGTTCCCCTTAATTTTCCCTTTTCCCTCCAAGCTGCTTTATTTTGTTCTTAACATGTTCTGCTGCTTTTCTGGGATGAAGAAAGACGTCTTCATCTAGCACTGAATTGTGTTTGGCATGGTGGCAGCGGTTCGGTTAGGAGCAGAACGAGGACGCTGGACTGTAGATTACCTTTCCAATTTCAAGAGAGAACTCGGCTTATAATGATCCAGGATGTTCCCGGGAAAGGTCAGCTGAAATTGCAACAAGCGTAATTAGTAGCTTATCAATAATGCATCCGAGGGTTGAGTGGGTGTGCAGTCTTGGTGTGTGTGTGCGTGTGTGTGTGTGTGGATTTGTGCGAACGCGTGCGCTCGCTCGACTGCGTGTGTGTGAGCGTGTGTGCACGTAAACGCCTGCATTTGAGAATGACCAGCAAGAGTTCCTTTTCGTGACATTCATTAGCATAAAACCCACCTACATGACCCTCGGGGGAGCTGCTAGAGCCATTTACATGCAGATACCCACAAGCAAAACTATACACTGTCCTGCTATGTAGACCTAACTAAGTGGAGGTACAGATGGAAAACTTCAGGAGATACATCGATCACTAAGTCAATTACTATTGATCACTGTGTCAAAGGTAGGGGCTTAAGACTGGTGGACGGAAGCATGTGAGATAAGGGTACATCCTGCATGAAGCAGGCGATAAAAATATTGGAGCATTAATGCAGAATCGGTATCAAGCTTCCATGCAATCACCGACTAATTATCTGCTAGCGGCGTACATCACCTCGAGCGCCGTCTGAGTCCAAACACGCTGTGTATTATATGGCTAACGTTAAATTTCAACTTCTGCCATAGGAGGCGTTAAAAAGTTGTCATTTTGCTACGTAGCTTATCACTGAGGGGAGGCAGCGATTTAACCCCGAACTTGAGGAATGACTAAACATAATTATAAACTTGATATATCTGGACTGCTATTGTTTTTGCTGCTTGTACATTAGACATTGTCACCTGGTTAATTTAAAAAGTTAACGCCATGATATTTTAAACCTTGTCAGATTTATATTTAAAGTGGGGGGTGAAACTTAAATGTATTAAATTTGATTAATGAATCACGAAGGTTTTAATAAGCTTAAAGAAAATGAACGCGATTAATTACTTCTTTTTTTTTTTTTCCTACATACATAAGTCCAGAGCTGGAAACTTTGTTGCATGTTGATGCACAAGATATATCTACAAAGTGACTGATGACAAAACATGATCTGATGGGATGCCAGAGAATGTAATTGTTGTGCTAAATGGAGTTAGCCACTCTGAAGCTATTCATGCCTGAAATACTATCTCAACATGTTGCAGTGAGTACAGACGTCGCTAATGTCAGCCTCCACAGCCCATGTCTCAGAAGAAGTATTTTTTGAAATCAGTCATTTGCAAGCAAAAGGAACAGGAGTATGGAAAAGGGCTTATTTTAAGGTACTTATTCATGCACTACCTTCAAAAGGCTGATATTTTTCCCCTTTTTTGCACTTTGCCATTTCGTCCGGATGATATTTGTGACAAACAAACACAAGGTAATGGATAACTGTAACGTGGAAAGGGAATGATTTCTTTTTACAAGCAAAACCCTTGACAGGTGTAGCATTCATCAGTTTCCCTGTACTTGTTGCCACCTCTGTTTCAATTTTGGCGTCATCACACTGCAGCAGCTTCTTCCACATGTTTGCTGTGCCCATTACATGACTTGTGGCAAACTGCAAACGAGACTTCTTCGGACAGGTGGATCCTGTTTACTAATTATCATTTTATTGAAGGAAAATTATTTTGGAGAGGTTTGGGTACAAATGCATGGCACACTTTTTGTAGATTTCCTCTTTTTTTTTTTTTTTTTTTTTTTTTTTTTTTTTTTTTTAGCTTAATTTGAAAATCATGTTGGCTGCATGTAACCTGTGCAGCACAGGTTAGTTTACAGCAAGAAAGTTTTGGTTTTTACTTTGGTCTTTCTGCATAAGGTGCAGTCCAAAAACATGAGCGGTAGTTAGGTGGCCACTTTAAATTGCTCTTTTTTTGAGTGTGCGTGCATTGTTGTCCATCCTGTTTGTTGTCATATGACGGATGGCTAAGCTTTCTAGTACACTGCCATTAGCCTGCTGCCTACTGGAGATAGGCAGCACTCCAACAACCCTGCTAGGAGGAAGTGGGTTTTGAAAATGACTGGATGGATAACAATCACATGTAAATAACACACTGCTTTATATTGCTCTGTCACATAAAATAAAAAAAATAAGAGTAAAACAGAGTAAAATTTGTGGCTACAGCTCCAACAGGAGAAAATGTGAAAAAAAGTTAGAAGTTGAATACTTTTGCAAGGCAACTATCTCCGTTGAATAATTGCACACCAGAAACTGACTTTGTAGATTTAATTTCATTAGGTCACATCAAACTTTATCAAAACCGCCATCAAGTTTGTTCAACTTTTGATCATTACAATTTCCATCCCTCAGCTCGCACATCCACACGGCCATCGATAAGAGGCACACTGACTCCGCTTGTCGTATCACTGGACGATCTCAGTCAGAGCCTAAAAAAACTGAAATATTAAGCTAGAAAGAAGAAAGTTGAAAATCTTGCATAATTCATCAGGAATGCTCCTACTCAGACCCTGACTCACTGATAAGGAGATCAAGATGGAGATAGATATATTACTTCGCCCACGAAAACCTCTTCCTTTCCTCCTCCAGCAGGTGAAGTAGGCAAGCTGATCAGATTATTGTAAAGTGTGGTGTGTGCGTGTGTGTGCAGGGAAACCTGACAGCGGTAGGGGAACAGAAGGGAGCAGGAATGTAGAAGCCTGAGTGGACCTCTGAGAATTAGTTTGCGCACAAGTGTGCTTGTGCGTGTTTGCAGAAATCGCCGCGTGCGACGCAGCGATCCCAGGTTCTCCTGGCCCCTGCCTGTTGATAAGTTGCTGCAGAGCACATGAACAGGGGAAACGGGAAGCGAGCGAGATGAATGTGATTGGATTGCCGGCCCGAGTGCAGCCTCTCCCATCTGTCTCAGAGTCTGCCATCCCATCTCACAGGCGGCAGGAGGTAATTGGGTTCATTGTTCTCACCGCAGGATCCCCCGGATTGAAAGCTTCATTATCTGGATAACCATGAATGTAAATGAACCAGACGTATGCAGTGGGGGTAATGGGAAAGAATAGATCACTCCTTGCCACAATCACAGCACACAGCGCACATCTACAAACACATACGATGTCCATGTGTTTTTTTTTTTTTTTGGGGGGGGGGGGGGGTGGTTGGGTGTGCTTCTCGTTTAGACATCCCTTCGCTTAAGCAAACGCGGGTACACAGTGTGTCATTTTTTCTCCCCCATCTCTCGTCTGTCACTTTTATATATATATATATTTTTTTTATCTCCGTTTCAACATAGTTTCAAAATTATACAATTTATAATCTTCAAGCCTTCATGCTAGGAGTGTTTTAGCGAACGAAAAAAAAAATGTTCCTCTTTTTGTCACACAAAGCAAAAAAAAAAGAGTTCAGGAAAGTGACATTTCACCCTTCACAAGCTGGTAGGAAGGAGTTAAACTTCTAGGGCTTCAGTGTAAACAAATCTATGTGACAATACTGTGATGAGCTGCTAACCACTCCGTCTGGAAGTATATTTTCATAAGTGGATGGCAGGCAGGCTCCCTTACACTGCTGGAGCTCCTACTGTACCATGAATAGCAAGAGGGGGCATAAAGAACAACACCGTGCTTTGAATTATTCATGTTAAACCGATGCACAACAGAAACTCAGGCACATTTTTCCTTCCTAATTAGTGCCGAAGATGTTTGTGGGTGAATGTTAGGGCTGGCCTTTAGACGGCTGCGTCACTCAGCGAAAGGATTCGGCAGGACAGCCAGGGAAAGGGTTAAAGCATTTGCCTCTCTGAAAATAAACAAGAGAGCTCACAGTTGAGCCGAACCAGCCTCAGATCTCCTTGCAAATCCATCAATTAGTTGCAGATGTGATCTGCATTTGAGATTAATGCAATTTAAGCATGTTGGGGAAACGGCCTAATCTGGTCTCTGATGAGTACTCCAGTTTTTAATTTGCTTTTCGAGCAGGGATCTGGGATCTGCTCCGACCTGGGATGGCTGCCTACTGAGAACGCCATCTTTAGATAAATTCACTCTCTGTTGCACTCTTGCACTCTTTGTTCTTATATCAAAGGAAAACATGGGCTGAAGTGTGAGTACTGCACATGTATGCAAAGTTTCTTTTTTTTTATTATTTTTGATAAGTGTCCAGATTCCCTACTGAGTCCTAACCATCGTATAAATACTCTCTTTAAGCCTTTAGAAAACGTCGTCACGTTACAATTCCAAACTGTCGTTCATTTTATTCAGTTCTACACCATAGATTAATACAATCTAGCACATCATTTTGAAGTGAAAGGAAAATTAGACATAGTTTCAAAAGAATGTACAAAACAATGTAAATAAATATTCAGCTCCTTTCAATCTGACGCCCCTAATGAAAACCAGAGACTCAAAAATCAAGAAGCAGCTAAGAAGTTCATGGCATGAAGTAGAGTGTGATTCAACTATAAATCTATAAAGGCAAATATGGAGCAAACTCCCAGAGAACTGCAAGTGTTTTGCAGGCTAGATTTAATCTTTTAAATCCAGACTATCTCCCCTCACCCCCATAATAAATAAAAACATTGACCAACGTATCTGATGAATAACAATGGCTCTTGACATAATGTAAAATGTGTACCGGGTTTCTTAATTGTCGACTGTGTGGCGTCTTTTATGACTTTGTATTTTTTGTGTTTTTATGGTGTAAAGCACTTTGCTAA
The DNA here is from genome assembly GCF_001443285.1 of Poecilia latipinna. Classification (NCBI taxonomy): domain Eukaryota; kingdom Metazoa; phylum Chordata; class Actinopteri; order Cyprinodontiformes; family Poeciliidae; genus Poecilia; species Poecilia latipinna. The sequence continues at coordinate 412,333 of NW_015113430.1, read as the reverse complement.
AATGCGCTGTACAAATAAACTTGATTGATACTGGTCTATCTAAACTGACAGGCAATAAGGTCATTTCTCAGAGGAGAAGCCAAAATTTCCAAGTTAATTCTGAAGGTTTTGCAAAACATCTGAAGCCTGGGTGGTAGATTCTGTCAACAGGAAAGCTTCTATATGAATCCGGCCATAATAAAGCCATTACATAAAAAAAAGGTATGAGACGTCCCATCGAGAGGTTCCCCAGGAGTCCCAGAAAACAAATTAAAAGAGTATTTGGTTACGAGAAAACTGTCCATTACTTGAAAATGCCAAAGCTGGTGAAAAATCTAACATTTTGCATCACAGTGAGCAGAAAATCCCCACAGCAACGGCAGCATCATACTTTGGGGAAGCTTTTCTTCAGAAGAAATGTAAAAAAAACTGATCAGAATTTATGCAACGATGGACGTAGAGACGTAGAGAGTAATTCTGAAAAGACATCAGATCAGATCAATGACCTTGAGAATAAAACCAGAGCTACAGGGGAATGGTTTAGCTCAAGGCATGTCTATGGCTCAGTCAAAGGCCAGGTCTAATCCCACCTGAGAATATTTGATAGGACTTTAGCTTTTGTAGGACAACTAATGTTCACAAATGCTCTTCACCCTTCCTGCGCAGTTTTCAGGATTAGAAAAGGCAACAATTTCACTTCTAATATGCAACAGCTGCAAAAGGTGGTTCTAGAAAGTCTTGACTTAGGAGGGATGGATTAAAATTCATGCCACACTTTCCAAATTTGTATATGTACTTCAAAATGGTGCACTGCTTTGTGTTAGTCTGACACATAAAATCACCAAGAAATACAGTTAAGTTTGTTACTGTAATGTGACGAAATGTGGAAAAAAAGCAAAAAAAATAAAAAGTAAGACAAGCATTATGAAAAGTTTTGCAAGACATCGTAGGCAAAACCTGTTGGCTCCATGACGGAGAGAAGTTTATTCCTTTCGAATTGTGCCATGCTGAGCCAATGTGTCCATTATAAGGACCTGTCAGATTGTGTTTACGCTACTGAAGGACGTTTAACCTCTGGAAGCCTGAAAATGAAAGGAGAACTCATCTCTCCAACTGCGACCAGTCAATCACTCCACATTTATTCTCCTCCCTCGCAGTGACCTCTCCCCAGCCGGGAGAACAATGGCACCTCCAAACACTGCAGATGAGTTTGTCTGAGAGCGATGCCTTACAGACACATCAATAAAACAAACGCAAGAGGTAAAAAACTTTTTCACAGAAGTAAGCAGAACTCTTTTTTTTAATCTCTCTCTCTCTCTCTTTGCCTCTCTCCAAGCACAGGGGCAATTTCAACTGACCGCATCCTTAAAAACACTGGCGCTGGATGCGAGGTTATTCATTTGTTTGTTTGGCAGTGCAGGAGCAGATGAGCTGCTTCCTCTAGGAGGGGTTTGAAGCTTAGCATGGTTGCATAGTTAATGTCATGACTTGGGTCTGGCAGATGGCAGGAACAGTTAGGGATCTCATTAGATCAACCAAGCGTCTACGCCTCGTTTCGAAACCTTTCATTAAAGTTCTATTGCTGGAATACAACTATTTCACAATATTGGTCAAAGTCAAGAGAGGGTAGAGCAAAGTGTTGAAATTTTGGCATATGCGTGCAACTAATGCCACGTGCCTAAATAACCAGGGGAGACGGGACGCGCCGTCTACGTGTGTGTGTGGTTTGCTGAAGTTTGAATTGAATATGTGGTAGCAGGAGTTCTTACATGTTGCAGTTTGCATTTTCATTTATCTGCATATAAGGCTTGTGTGGGTGTGCCGCCTTGCTGAGCATGGTAAACAGGATTGTAATGGTCGCATATCACATTTTGTTACATATTTGCCTTGTAATTAACTGGAATTTGTTCAGCACTAATGCGTTTGCAAGCATGGGAAACCTCCCCACCCCCTCCCAAAAAAAAAAAAAAATCACCTCTGCAAATCATTGATAGTTGGAGATCGAGAGGCAGATTTGAACTCCTTTTAAAAGGAGCGATGTATGAAAGTGCCTACATGTTAACTGTTATTTTATTTGTATTATCTCTAATGACGCAGAAGCTAAATGGACCATAGAGGGAACTGATTAGCAGCGCTCCTGCAGCTCCCGAGCTCCAAGTCAGTAGGGGTGCTTTATAGGTCTTAAAGGACATTTAAGACTAATTTACATGTATGGTTTAAAGCATTGGGCTAATCACGGCAAGAAGCCTGCTTATGAGTGATGCCACATGCTCTGAGTTGATAGAACTGCTGGCTGATGGCAGTCATTACAGAGAAGAAGGGCATCTCTGTAGAAGGGATGATATGACGTAAAGTAATACACATGGCAGAGTGAAACAACTGTCTTTAAAGACACATTTCTGCAACCAAGTGAAGATACCATTATCTTTGATGGTGATTGATGCTGCTTGAAAGAGACAAGGGAGGAAGAATGCCTTGCATTCAGTTCCTGCCTTGGGTTTCTTTTTTTTTTTTTTACTGGTATTTCCAGTAATTGTGCACACTCTGCTGCCATTCACAGCTTATTCTCAGCAATTTGTGAGAACTCTTCCTTCATTATAACAAGGGAGACGCACTGAAAATACAATCCATGTCAAGTTATTAAGGTAACACCATTTTTTGAATCCAGCCAGGGTCTAAAAACATTCCATGCAACTGCATCAATTTTTTTTTTTTTTTTTTTTATCTCTCAAAGCCTCCCCAAAAATTAGGAATAGCATGCTCTGTTATTGTTTTGCAATCAACATCTAATGAAAAGCAGTGAATTTTTTAACTGCGTCTTTTCAAACTTTGCTCTGACCTCCATAATTGAAGAACAATGCCATGCAGAAATGTCTGTGTTGTGACCTTTAATCTCTTATTTGCCAAAATTTAAATTTATATCCTTTTGGGGGGGATTTTTAAAATCATACAATTACGATGTAATATGACCAGGCACTTGCTATGTAGAAACTGATGCATTTAATGTAAAAATAATATATAATTTGGATGAAAATAAAAATTGCTATCATTGGGACTTAGTTTCATTTTGTTCCTTAAGTGCTATAAATGTGGCGTGTTTCCAAATTAACTGAGTAAGCATGATGAATATTTATGATTTTAATGCTGAGCTATCTCAGACTTGGGGATTTTACAGCCTGCTTTCCTCTCCCTGCCCTTCAGATTTTGTGGATTGGCCCTTAGTGGTTCATAGGAAATCCCAGATTAAACATGCATAACAAAGTAATTCAACTCACAAATCCAAATATGCTGGTATTAACTTAAAAAAAAACAAAAAAAAACGTTTAATTACCTAGGCAGCTGGTGTTGCCTATCCGTCTGGAAAAGCAGAAAGTATTGACATGGGCCAGAATGCTCAGCATCCACGATGGCATCTCACCAAATACAGGTAAATGCACTTAAAAAAAAAAAAGTTTTGTATTCCCTTTCTTCATTATTCTTTAGGAAGTTACATCCCTCCTGTGCTGTGTGTAGTGTAGTCACTGTAGGGAGATGTATTCACACACTGGGCCTTGCTAATGACACAGAAGACGTATATGATTTTGAAAGGCTTATTCAGACTCACCCAGGAGCCAATTGTTGCACAAATTGCAGCTGTTTTTAGATTGCTGCTTTGGCGCCTTTGTGGTTATCCGAATGTCGCCTTAAACAGAGATTGATACAGAGTTTGCGGTTTCTTAACCATACATGTGCAGTAAAGCTGCACAATCAGTATATGCATTAATAGTTTTGCAAAGGAATGTTTGAAATGCAATATTTCTTGGATGTTAATGCCACCTGTAATGAAGCCATCCTTTTCATACTAAAAGAGATTGAGCCTGTTGGATGGACAAAGTGCCCACAGGTTGTAAGGTATGATTTATTTATTTTTTTCAATTCCGTTTCCTGCAGATCCTCTAATAATCTGATGTGTTTTTGTTTCCTGAAGTTAAAATTCATGTATCTCTGTTTGTGAAGGACAAACATTGTCAGAGATTACACCTTGACCTTACATTATCAGACTAGATGACGTCAGATACAAAATTTGATATATATATATATATATTTTTTTAAATTAGATTTGTAAAATGTAATAAATAATAACGTTTTAATTGAGAATATGACCCATCACATTATATAATTTCATGATTTTCTCCATAGTAAAGCAACATTATTATTTTTTAAAATTATTATTTTCATTTTTTTTGCATTGACTGATTTGGTGGCAAACAAAATGTGATCAGGTGGTAAAATCCTCTCTGAGCTTCATCCATCACAGCATGTTCACCTTCTTCTTGTTGATGTCTGGACAAGTTGAACAGCAGATAAAAGAGACGGTGCTCTCTGAAACCTGCAGTGAATCACAGCTGCGATCAAATGCACAACTAGAAGTTTGATCCTTCAAAGGGCATGCGGCAGAACAAACTCTGGAAGCCTTCGCCCCGGCAGACTCGGATTGAGTTTAGCTGTTGTGAGCATTACTGATCAACACCTTAGGACAGCAATCAGCAGAGCTATTATGTGCAGCACCCCCACCCCCCGCACCCCCTCTCACCTCTGATATGAGCGCGCGGAGGCCGCTTGCCCACAGCTGTCTGGTAGATGATGCTTTGGTTGGGATCTGCGGAACAGAAAACCCGAGCTATTTATTGTGAATACAACCGTCTCTGAAGTAGCTGCTAGCCTCAGGGTGCAAAATACTTGAAAATAAGCTCCTGTTCGCTTTGATGTGTGTATGTGCAACAAATCTAAAGGCATTTCAAGTAGTGCTGCCTTTGACCCAAGGACATTTCTAAATTGTCTCTTAGAATTGAAGATGGGTGAGGTAAAGAAGAAAGTTAAGTAAAAAAATCAAGATTTTTTTTTTTTTCTGATGTTGCGTTACCCTAAATGTACACTTCACACATTTGCTGGCAAACACCAAAGGTGTTTTATTTATTTTTTATTTTTTAAGACGGCTATCAAGGATTTCTGAAGTAACAAAGGTTTATTGTTCCTCCTCTGATGAGTGGAGACAATTGTCTTGGGATGCAACTTTAATGAGGAGATGGGCTTTATATAAGGGAGAGGTAGCGCGCCTGTGCAAAACTCTTTTTAACAGCCCTCGCATGATGGAGGAAAACAGTTGTAGAGCAAATTAAGTGTGCGGTTTGCAACATCGTGTCTCCCTACTGCTACTTCGCTCTGCGTCGGTGCAACATTAAAGGCTCCGTTCTGCATGACAATCTGCTATTGTTGTCGCTGCTCGACAGATAAGACGTCTAGGAGCCCAAACACAGCTTCGCATGTCACCGAGCTCCGAAACCAAAGCACCGAAACGCACACGGCTACATAGCTTGGTAGAGATGCAACAATACATATGAGAGATAAGATTATCATGGAGGGAAAAACATCAAGAAGATCAGCGTGAAGCTGAAGTTAGGGGTATGAAATATGATGAAAGAAGAACGAGGGAAAAAAAAAAGAAGAGTGAAAGGATGGAGGACTTGACGATGTCAAGCAGAGCAAGATCTCCACTCTGCATGGTTTCAGGCTATAGATGCAGAAGAAGAGAAAGTGTGATGGCGTACTGTAAAATGAAGCTTTCCGCAATTTCATTCCCTCTATAGACGTGGTAGGACTCATACAGCACACTGAAGAGAATCCCAGGAGGTCTGAATGGCACACAACACCTGAAAAGACCTCAATTTTGAAATAGGATGGTTACTAAACTGCTGTAACCACTGCTTTTCAGGTTTCCCTATGCCTCAAAAAAGGGAGACGGAAAATAACATTTCCAATCTCTGAACCTTGAAAGCTTTCTTTTTTGCTCCAAGAAGAATAAGGAAAAGGAAATTTTCAGACTTTCATGCTTCAACAGTTATTTCTCCCCCCCTTTTTTTTTCTGGCCAGTCAGTCACCTTCCTGCATTTTCTCTCAAACACAAGTAAAGGTTCCCTTCTCAGAAGCTGCCACTGAAGGGCATGTTTGAAGGCAAGTTTAGAGAAACAATGTCTTTATTCTTTAAAATGTAAGTGCCTTCTATAGCTCCACTAAAGCACGCAGTTGGGTGAAAAAGTATTCATATTTTTGAGGCAATTTTCTTTCCGTAATATTCAACCTAAACATGGTGCAAGATATTCTCAAACTACTTACCATCTCTGCTGCTCCATCCCCACACGAGATGAGGTCAGATTCACTTTGCTTCTGCTCTTGGGTCTAATAAATTAATGAACAACCTACGCTGCTGGCATGGGAGGCGCCGTGCACAGTCCCCACCGTTGACTTGAAAGTCATATTGATTTGGTTTGAACGTATTGTGGACTTTCTCTAATCCACTCAGAGTCTAAATTATACATACAACCTCAAACATATACAACACACCCACTGATATTTAGATCAAAGTCCATCATCAAGTCAAAAGGAAGACAAGGGGAAGCTTCTTATCAACATAAACAACAGTACGAGTTCAGATGAGTTTAATGCAACTATAGAAATCTAATGTTAGCCTAATTGTTCTTGGTGTGTTTCGGGATTGCTGTGTTGTTAAAAACTCAGTTAAGTTCATGTTTCAATCATGTACAAGCTAAGCTCAAAAACACCCATGATCATGACAGATGTAGATTTTAAATTTACATCATCCAGCCAATCAAGAAGTGTGTTTTTGATATGGAATGAGACATGCAACTCTTAAAAGGTATTAAGACAATTTAAGTTATTTTTGTATTTACATTTTGCCAAAAAAATTGGATGTATCAAATATTCAATCAGTGAGGCTGGAAGGCCTCCATGCAATCACCCTAATCCTTAGCTTCCTTTAAAGATTGTCAGTTTCAAGTCAGGACCCCAAAGTCATTAATATTCTTTCCATTTAGAAGTAACCTAGTAAAACTCAGCCCTTTGCTCCACGCTTTGCTTCGAACAGAAGGTCACGACCCTCAGCTATTGAGAAATGAATGGCTGAATGCCTTCATTCACTTTCTCTGCTGGCATTGCCAGGCTACAACCACAAGGGACCATAATTCTAAAACAGCGCAGAAAATTGACGTCATCTTTCATAATCGTTTTTCTGTTTTGCCAGTTGGCTTGTTTAAAATTCAACCGGATGAATCATGTTCAGTGGATGACTCTCAGACTGAAGAGAGATGAGAATCGAGTTGTATTACCTGGGAAAGCATTGACCAGGCTACTTTAGGAGCAATGTGCTGGAAAAATTAGGTGACTTTAAACGTAAATCTGCCTGGGTTATGAATAATTTTGGACTCGTATGGCTATAAAACCTTCCCCTCAAAAGGCATCAAGTGCAAATTTTGGCCACGGTTGAATAGTTTTGTCAGATATATTTATAATTTTTCATTTAACTCTAGTCTACAGCATTGCTGGTTAAATCTGACTGAGGTATGAATAATGTACATGTCGCACATGTTCAAGTTTATAAGGCTTACAGCTTAGAAAAATGAAACGTATATAAGCTTTTAAACATCAGGAGTACATTAGTGCCAACAGGCTTATGATGTTAGTAGAAATTCAATTATTTTGTTATTCAGTGTCAAGTTAATTTCCGTATTAGAGCAGCAGATGTACTCTACCTGCTGCTGTCATTTTGTTCTCTGCCTCTCTTTTTCCCTATCATCCCTGCACTTTTGATGTCAATAGAACAAAGTTGGAGCTGTGATTCTGGGTCTGACTTCTTTCCTAAGCCTCCTGTTTTCTATGGAGGCCCCTGAATTAATCCCAGGTAACACACGCTGATCAAGGATTTAATTTAGAGCTGGAAAGGGTGCACATGCTACAATCTTGCAGGCCACATTGTTGTGTTGACAATGCCAGTGATGGATGGGTTTTGCCGTAGGCGGAGGAAAAAGGCAGAGATCTCTCACTTTGCTCCTTCTTCCACACAAGATGTGACAAGAAATAAAAGGAAATTACAGTCTGTTCCTGTTATTGACATTTGCACAAATTCCCTGTGTTGCAGCAGACTTCTGGTGAGGCACTTTAGGTTAATTTGTTTTTTGCTTCGTCCAAGGAAAATAGATGTATTTATATGCCAATGTGTTTCTTCTCTCTTCGAAAACAGTTCCAAATCTGTATGGATTGCAGATATAACAAGGCAGAGGTGGAGGATAAAAACAATGAAATACTAATGCCATTTCTGCAGAACTTGTTAAACTGGGAGAGGGCTGAGGGGGTTGCCGACGTCTGGGTCAGTGCCTACTTCTGCAGACAGCAGTAGGCAATAATTTACACCCGAGTGCTTTATTTTTTTACCAAGTGATCTTCCGAAACAATGATGCTGTTTTGTTTTGCTACAAAAAGGCAGCTCTTCCTATTCCTCAGTTCAGAGCTTTTTACTTCCAGCTGCATTGATTTCTGTTGTAGCTGCAGGTCAGCCAGAGGAAATTGAATTGGAAATTGTAGAAACAGTGTATTATTTCATTTTCTGGCATTGGTGTTATTTTTTCCCCCCATTCCCCTCTTTACTATTGTAAGTCAGCACTAAAGGGCAGTTATTGTGAAGACCATTGAATAACCACTCCCAACTTTAGCCTCTCTAATAACACTCTCTTCAAAACCACATAACGATACCTTCACCCCTGTGATTTTACTACACATTGGTTTACATTTATAAAGTATGCTTTTCTGTGTTTCTGCTATCTGGCCTGCCTCGGCGCAGATGAGGTCAGTGCTGCTTTTACCAGGAGAACATTGGGTCAAATATTGCTGAATTGCTTGCAAGGATCGAATACCTTTGTTGAAGAGTTGAGTTATTAGAACAATACTGAGCTGAGTGGAGGTGGCTTAAAAGCGTCTGGCTAGAAACGGGCGGGAAAGAGTCACTGTGACACAGGTCTGGACTCATTTATGACATTCCTGCTTCTTGCCGATTTTCAGGGAAATTGACGTACTTACCTTCAGATCCATTTGTCTTTTCTTTTTTTTTTCTCTTCAGAATCCTTTGGTGCGGAGTAACTAAGATGACTGAGTAAATACTTGAACAATTTTCTCACTATGATTCAGCGTAGAGGAAAAATACCTGGGGAGAAAGTGTATAAGAAAAAAAAAACTTTGTAAAAAGACTAACAGGGAGTGTGCTGTTCAGGGCACAGTTTGCCCCAGCTGTGGATGTCAAAAAGATGTGCTTTCTCCGTGGTGGTTAAAGCACTACAAATCATTTAAAAGCTCCATTTTACATGAATATTGAGTACACATCACTTGGAATGGGGTTTATTAGGACTGGTTGAGTATCTGACAAAAGAGAGTGTCATATTGTCTGTTAAGCAGATTCTACCCATTGCTGTTCCATGTGTTTGTGCAGAATGATAAAATTTTTCCTTATTTTTTCTTTTATCTCCATAGATTTTTATAGTAGATAGCATTTCCCCCAAATGTTGATGTTATTTACCTTTTGAATTAAAAACTATTACAGCGTCACACTGCTCTCCAGATGAGTTATTTTATCTGCTCCATTAGTAAAATTTAACTAGGGTTGCACTAATTTATCTGTGCCGATTTCCTTAATTTTAGGAGATCGGCGATTGGCCGATTTTTACATGTGAAACCGATCTCGTCCACCAATGTTATCAACCTCGTCAAAGGTCTAAAAATCAACCACTGTGCTTTTCTTTTTTTCCCATGAGAGAGGTTTGACTGACAAACCGGCTGACCAGGTCATGTCTGCACATTTACAGTTACCAGTGGTCACCCCATTGTTGCCAATTCAGCAACTTTCTTGATATGCTGATCAAGATTTCAGACAAAAAAAATGGTATTGGCCAAAATCGGAATCGGTAAGTTAAGCTTTTTAAAAGATCGATAATCGTCGATCGGCCAGAAAACAATCAATCGGTGCACCCCTACAAATAACTATGCATTTAAAACAGTTTTGAACATAATCCCAGCAACCCTGTATCCTTCCCTACACCAGAAAGGTAGAAGATGCTAAATGTGGCCAAAGCAGTGTTAAGCTCGTTTCTTTCCTAAAAATTAAAGTTCTTCTTCTTTTTGACACTCTCTACCTCTTTACCGTCATCTCAGTTTTGAACTTCACTGTACATTTGAAGTTTAATGGAAACAAAATCGAAGTGAGTTGCTTAGTCTGTTGAGTGTGTGGAAACTTGTGAAGTAAGACTGCATAGTCGCTGTCCCCCTCAACAACCCTACCTAACATTTATGCTGTACTTTTTTTTTTCTTATTCTCAGTTTTACATGCACCAAACTCAGTTTGCATGATAACCAGAAGTGCAAATTCAGAAGAAAAATTCTGTTTTGCAAAATCACTGTTTTGTATGGACAGAACTTGCGTGCACTGCTTTAACCCTCCTTCGTTAAAAGTACTTTTTAAATCATGCAAATTGACTCAAACAAATTCAGTAAAATCTGATCAGAAGTGTTCTTTGGACTAAATGTTCTTTTATGTATTTTACTGAAAGAGTTGTGTTTTACAGAACGAACAGGTTTTAAAAGTTTTTTTTTTTTTTAACTGTCTTTTTTTTTTCTTTTTTTTTTTTTCGTCTGGCCGTGTTTGCTGTGTATCTTTGGATTGAATTGGCACATTGTCTCTCACTCTTTCCCATGGGTTATTGGATTAACAAGGAAAAGCATTTTATAAATTAATTACGGGGGATCAGAAAAATGCTTGTTCAGTGCTGAACAAACTGAAAATAATGTTTCCGCACACTTTCTGGAGTCGGATGCTTAGAAAACGAGCTGCCAGGGAAAAATTAATATTGAAAGCCTGGCTATTTTTCAAACAAACAAAAAAATAAATAAATGCGGACCTCTTTTAGTCCTGTGGTTTGCTTCTTGGATAATATAATGGGTCACGGCTGGAGCAGTTTTAACCGAGATAGGTGATGAACATGCATAGACAGTGTATAAATAGACGCAGCTCTTGTTTTAGGCCAGTTAACTTATATTTACTAAATTCTTAAATAATGAAAACAAGTCTAGAAGTGTGTTTAAATTTAGTTTCTTCGTAGTCCTAAACTTGCATACACTAAGACTGTTATGCCAATAAACAATTTGGATAGTCTACTCTAGATGATGATGTCATGGTGTTGCAAGCTTTTGATTAATTCACATCATTTGGCAAACAGGTGGATGTATCTTAATGCTTCATATAAAGTGGTTATTTTTTCAGGAAAATCATGGCATAAAGGAAACGGCAAATTAATCAAATGAATGAAGTGAATTTGGTATTTCTATTAGTCGAGTTTATCTTTGACCATAATCTCCAGATGCCATAAAGTGTCACATTCATCTGTTCAAAAAAAACATGGGAATCTCCGGTGATTGGACAGCTGAGTAAGGAGATGGCTTTTGTGTCCCAGAGACTGAAGTTTTTGTGGTGTGAAACGTGGGTATCAACAAAAAGTGAAAGACCTTGGAAACATGAAATGCACTGAAAGGCCACTGAGACAGAAAGAAACCATTATTTCAACTTGTTATTCAGATGTTGCCAGACGAAACTAACAAATCGAAGAGCTCTTGAGGAAGTGCTGTGTGCAGTTTGGTCTTTGGTTTTTCCCCTTTCAAATGAAACTGAATTTATTTTTAAAAACTATGTTTATTTTATCGTAATGGTAAAAGGAAAGATAAGCATCACATAGTTAGTGCAGCATTTGGGACCCCGGAACCTCTGGCACATCACGTTTTCACTTAGCACTCAGTATCAGTGCTGATTAATTTTTTAGGTGGGGCGATCTTGAGGGCGTTTTGTTATCTTTCACCCTCTGTTCATGCGTAATATTGGTGCATTAGTAATGGGTCACACTGAAAAGTATCAGATCTAAGAACTGGTATTATGTGGAGAATCAGAAGAGCTATGTTTTTGTTTGGGGAAAAAATGGGAAAAGGAATTATTTAACGGACTACAGTACTGATGAACATGAAGGTGCTCTTCTTCCACAGAGGAGTAGAGAGTATGTCTCTGTGCTTAGGGGTGCTGACGTGTGATATTAGTGAAATAAAGCACTTCTCTTTCATTCTGTCACTCCTTCATAGTCGCCGTTTCCACATCTGTGGTGCTCATAAGGCATTGGCTACCTCTTCTACCTTACTCTATAACAATGCAAAGGTGAGGGAGAACTGGGAGCTTTAACTCTACAATTGCCCAAAGTATTGACCGCCACATTTGGACCTCAATTAATTCACCTCGTGAGTTTACAACTAAAATAAAACTTAATTTAATTAGCCACACAACATCTTTAAAACCAACATAACACCAATATTTTGATGTCCTTGCTCACCATGGAAATATCCGACTTGGAGGGAATCGACGCTCATGAACATTGAACAAAATTGCTTTAATATTTCGAGTAAGCAATTAATATGAAGTGCAGTAATCTTCTTTGGTAGATTACATTATTTCTGGCATTGATACATAGATTTAGATAGCTGAAGGAAAGATTTAACAATGTGTATTTTTTATTATTTGGGTTTTATATTTTTCATTGTGGTTTAAAAAACTGAAAAAGACGACGTGTCTTTGCCACATGTCATCTCCTTTCTTAGTTCACTGTCTTGAGCTGGTGAAAAAAAAATGAATGAATAAATAAATATATATATATATATATAGATATATATATATATATTTAAATATTTGTCTCTAGTCTTTTTTGTTAACAGAATGGTTATTTTATCTTATTGATTTTTTTGGGGGGGTCGTGGGAATGGACGAACCAAACAAATAATTTTACATAGATTGGTTATAATAATCACGGTTGCATTTGGATGTTGCTTCTGTGTTTCGATGGAGGGACATGTTGAAGCAACATCTCCAGACATTAGACAGGAAGTCATATATAAATAATTGTGGTTTCCCTAACTGACCTAAAACAGGAAGTGTTTAGTCTGACTTAATATATGTTATGGGTATTTTCATTCTGTGTATATAAACTTTTTTCAACTAAATACATTCCTGGTCACTCTCAACTTCAACATTGAAATCTTGGGAGAACTCGGTATCATAGCAACAATGATAACTATAGGCATGGAGGATCAAAATGGTAATATTTGGCATCTTCTGTTCACATATTGATTCAGACTATTCAAAATAATCGTCAACCATACAGAGGATTTAGTCATACAAACAATATGATGCATTTGATTGCTTTATTGTCTTTGAATATATTTACTTTTCTGACCATCTATCTCATGGGCGACATTTTGTTTCTGCCTTGCAGGATTTCCAGTTCTCCTAGTGAAACTTTTTTCCCCTGTTTTGTAAGCATCCCTGATGTGAGTGGCTGCTCCCCTGGGCTAAAGTCTCAGGGGACTTTACTTGTGTGCACAATAACTTATCAGAGACTGAGCAGCTGCCCTTAAAATGATGCATTAAACTAACTGATTTTAGATAATCCTTTAACTCACCGGGCTACGCTGACGGCTGTTATTGATATTTGAAGTGCAGACACTCCCCATCTCTGATGTTTGACAGTCATTTTACTCAATAACAGAATCCTGTAGACAAGGTGATAGCATTGATAAAGTACTGATGGAACGCTAAGAAGATTAAAATCACATTGTAGCACAGCATGGCTGTACGCTGTCTGACAAGGCAGCCTCATCGAGACAGGATCCAGAAAATGACACAAAGCCTGGAGGGTGGACAACTAGCCTGTGTATGTTGACGAGCTTTAATAGGGGATGTTTGAAAGAGCAAGTATGGGTCTTTGCTTGTACAACTCAACATCCTATAAGAGGTTTAGTTTACCATTTAAAATTCTGTTCTGGTGTTGATGCTTAACCTTTCCCCCTTAAAGCTCCTTAATGTGTTCTGTCAACATGGTTGTCTGCTGAAGATTAACACTGTCGGAGTTGGAGAGTGAGGAGGGTGACATGCTGTTTCTGTTGCAAAAGGAAAAAAGATAACTTTGTAAAAATCAGTCTGATATGAGTCATCAGTGGGCTCTCTGTGAAAACTAATCATGAAGCCAAATGTCTGGCAGAGAAGAAAAAGAACGCTCAAGCAGTTAATGGCTTGCAAATGTATTCATGCCCTTTTAACTTTTCCAGTTTGTCATCTTACAAATACAGTGTGTTTTATCCAGCCTCTAAACTTTTGCTAACCCTAACGTGTTTCCTCCGGGATTGCCTTGTATTGCTCCATCAATCTTCCTATCAACTCTGATCTGCTTCTATTGTCCGACTAAGGAAAAGCATCACTACAACTCGATGTTGCCACCACCATATTTTGCCCTGGGGATGGTGTGTTCAGGGATGTGTGTGCAGTGTTGATTTCCACCCCACACATTTGGAAGTTAAACTCTAAAGTTGATTTCAGCCTGACCGAAGCAGCTTCTTCCACGTGTTTGATGTGTCGCCGAAAGGCTTTGGAGCAGCTTGCAAAGGCAGTCTTTCAG
>NW_015113430.1:393611-394848 GCF_001443285.1 Poecilia latipinna | reverse complement strand
TTTGGAAGTTAAACTCTAAAGTTGATTTCAGCCTGACCGAAGCAGCTTCTTCCACGTGTTTGATGTGTCGCCGAAAGGCTTTGGAGCAGCTTGCAAAGGCAGTCTTTCAGGTTTCTCCTGTTGGGGTCAGACTGGTGGAGTTCATGGCTAACTCCACCAATTCTAAAGGCAGATCAATAACCTGATCTAAGCTGGATGCTTTTAGCTCCTCCACACGTACCATAGACCTCTTGGCTCTTTCTCTGACTAACCTAATCTTGCCTTACCCAGCCTTTTGGTTTAGATGAAGGAGTTAATGGGGTCCTATCAGTTATCCAAAGCTTGGGATATTGTTTGTCAGCCATGTTGTTTGGTCTTCATATTTTGTGGATGACTAATGTTGCCCTAGCAAACATCTGCCTTCAAACAATACCTTCATTCATATTGAAATTTAATTACTCACAAATGGAAATCTGTGCACCATCAAGTACTTGGTTGTAATGGATGTTATTTATGGGTTGCAGAGTCAACGGATTCGCATGTAAATAGATACCAATTCAAAAGTTTCTGTGCAAAAAAAAAAAAAAAAAAAATCGAAATGCATGTCAGTTTTTTTTCTTTAAATTTTCAGCCCTGCACTACTTTGTGTGGACCTGTTAAAGTTTTTTGGGTGTAACGAGACAGTGTGAAATGATTCGAGTTGCATGCATACTTTTCAAGGCACTCAATTGCTAAATTTGTTTCAGATTCGAGTGTCTTGGGTTGTGGATTGAGTTTCGGTAAGCAGTTCATAATTGCCAGTGTTTCTTTGTCCTTTGATAACATTTATAATGGGATTCAATCAGGATAAATGAAGCACTTAAGTATTTTTTTTTTAAATTAGATATTGAACTTCTGGGAATATATTGCTAATATATGTTCATTATCTCTTTGCTTGTTTACATTGAGTTTGAGATACTATGCAGTATTTAAAATGTTTTTGTTTTTTGTTTTTTTGTAAATGAGGAGCCCCTGTTTTATTCTCTTTTATGCACATAAAAAAGTTTTAAATTTCAAATATATCCCCTTGCTTTCTTGATTATGTTTTCTAATAAATCTGGGAATGTAAAGTATCCATTCACTCCAGTGTGTTGGAAAATGTATACATATCTTGTAGCATTTACAGTGTAAAGCAGTTGTCATTTATAATTATTTTGTAAGAGGATGTTTTATAGAAGGAAGAATATTTTAGAATTTATGTTAATTTATTAATTTAATT
>NW_015113430.1:386372-389216 GCF_001443285.1 Poecilia latipinna | reverse complement strand
GATGTTTTATAGAAGGAAGAATATTTTAGAATTTATGTTAATTTATTAATTTAATTTTAAGATTGAATTAGAATGAAGCGGATAAAATTAGGATTAGGATTAATTGTATGTGTAGTTATTTAGAATTAGCAAAAACTGTATTATAATTGGCCTGGACTCTATTGTGCTTATTTAAATGAACTGAGTTTAATTAGTTTGTATATAATTGCATGTGAACTTCCCATGTAAACAGTAAACAGAAATTTTCTGAAACAGCTTTTCTGTATTTTGTTGACCACACTGATCTTTTCTCATCAGCACATTTAAAAAGATCAGAGGCTATTTTTTATTTATTTAGTTTTGTTTGCATAGAGATGCTTCTTATGTCATCTCAAGACTGAACCTCTCCAGCCTTTCCAACAGTGAATTACTGCTCTTCCCTCTTATCCACTGTTCTTTAGAGTCATTTCTAGTGAATTGGTGCTTTACCAGCAATAACCCGATCTAAACTGATTTCTTAAATTAAAAATGTTGCATTTTATAGAAGCCCAAAAATATACAAGTGATAATCAAAGTGTATCAATCCTTTATACGAGTCACCAGTAAATCAGATGGTTGATGGTTCAATCCCAGCTTAGTGTTAATGAACAAGACACTGAACTCCAGCTTGTCCTCTCTGCAAGTCATGGAAATTTATGTGCTGTGTGTGTGTAAGTGTGCGAGATCAATTATATAAATGGAGTCAGAGAATTTCTATGAAATGCTCAGTCCTTTTTAAGGATTTGAGGTGATTAGTGATCAATTTTGTGCTTTAGCATTAAGACATATTATTTTCTCCAAACTATACAAGTTTAACTCTGGGTTTTTATGGTTGCAACACATATTGAAAACATATGGCTTGGTTCACTTCCTCCGCTATATTGCTAAAACTACAATTCTAAAATAGCACAGAAAATCAATGTCATTGTTCACAGGATGACATTCTCTACTGAAGCTTTTAACATCGCTTGTTAAAAGCTTTGTTGTTTTTTTTATCAAAGCTTCAGTAGAGAAGCTTTGATAAAAGCATTTTCAGACAGATTCTAGTTTTAAAATCTGATCCATTTCTATAAATATATAAAATTATGTTTGTAAATGAGCTCCTGTAGTTCTCTTTATCTGCTTGGAATGATTTTGGTTTTATTACTATCAACTCAACTAGACTAATGTTTATCTTTAGTATTTTCAAATTATTTCCAATACCTGTAGCTAAAAAAATAGCGTCACATTTTTTCTTTTTTTTTTTTATTTCCATCTGATATCAGTTATTTAATATTTTTTTTAGCTCTGAAAAAAAAAAAAAGCACTGTCAAAGGGTCCATGCACAGTTTGTATAGCGGTGACATTTTTATTTCATATCAGACATGTGTTTGTGTGGTCAGTCGGGGAAAGCAACGCTGTCACTCCAGGCAGCTGGATGAAGAGCGTAAAAATCTACTGGAGCTTCCCAGCAGACAGCTGCGTACAGGGAGCCACTGTCACCCTCTCCCCTCCATGCATTTTTCATCACAGACTTCCTTTTTTTTATATTATTTAGGTTTTTCCTCCCCTCTAAGCTTTCCATGTGCTGCGTGCTGACATGGCATTTCTCCGCCTTGAACACAAAGCCCTCTGGTGCTCGGTGTACTGAAGCCGGAGCACGTTCGTGTGCCAGTGTGAGCTCCTTGTGCTTCACGTTCTCGTGCATGCACGCATGTGAAGACTCGGGGGATGCTCTACTCACCGTTCTCACCCATCTTCCCAATTCTCACATGGTCGCATCACGCTGAATGTGATCTCACGGCCCCACGGATGTGGGAGAAAGCATTCGGCAACTGAACTCCAAAGAAGAGAAAAAGTTTAGGCGGCGTATGTAAAGAGGTGCCTTAAAATATTCTGAACTGGAATTTAAATTTCGATTTGTTTTGGCCCTCAGCGACGGAGAAAACTGCCTGAGTGAGATCAGTAAAGGTCAGTGGGAATTAAAATGCTTACTGTTAGATTTGTCAGAAAGGGAGATTGCAAGGTAGGAGGAGATATAGAGCTGGAGGAAAAGGCCATCTGCCTGATAGTTAGTCTAAGCTCATGAAAGAACAAAGTCACTCTTTTTTACAGCTTAATGCCAGCCTGGAACTTGACAGGTTTAATTCTGCAGAGCCCCGTACCTTTAATATTTAACATTATAGCATGCAGTTTGACGTTAAGCATGCAAAAGAGAAGATGTGCTGCTTTATAATCCAAAGGTTCCTTTAGAGTTCCAAACTAATCTTCCAAATGTATGTATCGCATCACAATGAATGATTTCCTTTATCAATAAATAGACCTGTGCAGTTTACGCATTATGTAAAACGATGGCAATAAATTCAGCAAAATTCCCCATAAATATGGAGGCGTGAAGAGCACACATTGAATGACAGTAACGACATTCAATGGGTAAATAAAACCATATTTCTTGTTGAAATGCAGTTGGAGCTATGCAAACTTGAGGAGTGTCGTAAGCATTGGTAACGTGGGGATGATAAACGCACCCATAACCAAGTCTTATAAAACACATCAGTGGTGTATGTGATAAAGCTTTTGCCTTCTTCCTAATTTCTTATGTTTGTCAAACTTCACTGTTTCAGAACATCAAACCTGTGTTGGAGCAGTGAGTGTTGCAGGCCCTTCTCTTCATGTTGACCAGTTTCACTGGGATTGATATGAGGCAAAAAAAAACTTTTTCTGCCCCACCATCACAAACGTCAACACATACTTTGGTCAGATGAGGCTAATTTTGAGCATTTTAGCCACACACACTTTCACATAAAGAAAATGGTTTTTGACCCCCCCCCCCAAAGAAAAAAAAAA
>NW_015113430.1:381517-382714 GCF_001443285.1 Poecilia latipinna | reverse complement strand
ATATATATATATATATATTAGTAGGATTTATCTCCTCTACATTTGCCTAAGCTAAGCTTTTTTTAGCTCAGAGTTATTTCAAATTAATATGAAGTTGTTTTAGGCAAGTAGTTGAAGCGGACACTGTAATTATTATGGCAACTACAGCAAATAGACACTCAAAAACATGTTCTTAATTATGACTCTAAGTGAACCCTCCAGTTAGTCATATTTATTTTCCCGAGCATTAAAAACTTTACAAAGTATTCATTAGTGTATGTACTTGAAACTTGGTGCATCTAATTTGTTCTCCAGTAAAGAGCTTTGTGAAGAATCAGATATGAAATATAATTATTCAGGCAGTTTGGGATTAAAAGGAACCAAAGAACAGAGACTACGGTTTGTCTTTAAACAATATGGTTAATCTGGATTATGGCAAACTTTCAGTACAATCACATCTTCAGAAACGATGCTGATTGACCTTGTAGCCTAATTAAAGTGCACCATCACCAATCGAGAGCAGATTAGACAGCTTGGCTGTCAGGGTGACTGACAGGGTTAGGCTCTCCCCCTGCAGTCACATCAGCGCTACAAAGGCATTGCATACAAAAATCACATGGCGGTGAGAGTGGAGAAGCTCTAAGTTTAGCACCTCGCCTCCCATCTAAAGTCAGCTGCACCTAATAATAATATAGAAATGGATAAATTTACAAGTACACGACAGACGTGCTTTGGGGCTTATGTATTTATTTTTGCATTTGCAGCATCGCTTCATACATTATTCCTCCCCCTCTCCATCTCAGAACTGTTATCACTGCAGTTTTCTTTCTTTTTTTTTTTTTTAAACTAAAGAATTGCTTCGCACTGCTCCAGAGTTTATGCAAACCCAAGCTGCCGGTTGATGTCATATACTTACCGAACAAATCTGACTCCACTTTGAGCGAGGTCTCGTCAGGTGAGCGTTCGAGTGCAACCTATATTCCCGTGCAGCTCACGCACACTTTTGGTCGGGAAGGAAATCTGACATGCAGGGTGGCCTGTAAGCCTCTTTTGTCCATGTGCAGCAAAGTCATCGGCCAGCTCAGTTGCTCCGGCAGACAAAGCTTCACAGAGATAGCCAGTATTCTGGTACATCCTCACTCTCTCCTCGAGCTGGAGTTGGACACTGCCCCTTGCTCTATACCTGCTAAGCCTCATCCTGTTCGTCCCCCCCCCCCC
>NW_015113430.1:351990-378280 GCF_001443285.1 Poecilia latipinna | reverse complement strand
GTGGCCCCCCCCCCCTTTTTCTATGCGCGCCACCCCCCCCCTTGTCCCCCCCCCCCCCCCCCCCATCATGCTCAGACTCAGATTTTCTTATATATTTTTAGCTTTTTGTTATATATGTGTGTTGTGATATTTTTGCAATTTTGTTAAGATTGACTGCGACTTTGGAACATAAGCATGATAATAATGATGTTTATGGCGATATTTATGGCAAAATAGTCTCACTCTTTGAACTTTTTATTTTTACTCACAGTTATAGCCCAAAAACATCAATATGTTTTACTTGAATTTGCACAATAGTGAAGAAGTTGAAAGAGACCAAACCTGGTTTTTCTCTTTTACAAATAAAATTTCAAAAAGTGTGCCCTGCTTTTGTATTCAGCTCGACTGTCTGTACAAAGTCTGCAGAAGGAAACCTTTTGGAATAAGTCTCTACTGTCCTGGTAAAAAGCAGAGCCTTGTATGACACTTTGCTTCGTACAAAGGGTCTGGGCTCTCGGCTGTTGAGAAACGATTGCTTCCTGTAGGCGTGGACTCTGTTGAGGTTTTAAATTTTACCCAATCGCTAATGTTTGCCTGTGATGTATGCAATGCGCCTCTTCCGCACTAAGAAGCTTACTGGAAAGTCCCTGCGCTGTAAAGAACCATCCTCCACTGTGTAGAGAGAAGTGCAGGACCGAACAGGGCGGCTGTTGATGTTAATTCAATATTTAGAAGCGTGGCCAACATGGACCGAATGGCTTTGTTCACTTCCTCCACTACTATTGTTAAAACTCCAGGCAGACTACAATTTTAAGAAAAATCGTCATTCACAGCTTCTCCTTCTGCTCGCTGATTGGCCTGGTCAAAAAATCCACCGAAGACGATGAAAATCAAGGGGAGAAATGTGCATCTTCTTTCACATTTGCTGACAAACAGGACCTCTAAAGGTTTTGGTTTCACCCCTCTATAAAAGCTAGACATGGAGTGTGCCGCTAATAGCTGTGCTGTCAACAGATCTATGACCGTCACATAAAATCCCAGTAGTGTAGATGGGAGTTTGTTCTTGTAACATGACAAAACCTGAAAAAGTTCAAGCGCTATTAACATTTTTGCAAGGCACTCTATGAAAAGACGGTAATTACCTGAGAACAATCAAAAGACTAATGAATTACCATGAAGGCAAGCTATTAGCCATGAGCGCATTCTCGCAAAGAAAGATAGATGGAGATGCTGATACGGAGTAAGTGAAAAATGTAGAGTAACCGAGAAAGATGCAGAAAGCTACAAGCAAGGCGACGGAAAGCAAGGAAATATGAGAGGGAAAAAAAAACTGTGGAGAAGATGGGAGGTTGAGGTTGGTTGGAGGGGCTGGCCGAGGGGGTGTGTCCAACGTTACTCTCATGAATCAGTGTCAATGGAGTGCGAAGAAAATAATTAAGAAACAGGCTAGTGCTTTGTTAAATACTGCCAAAGGTAAAAAGCTCGTTCTACTGTACGCAAAGAGACTGGAAGGGAAGCAAGAATGGGGGGAAAAAACGGGAAAGAGGGAAATGCATGGGGAGGAAAAATCCATCACATAATGGATGCCAAACTGCCCTTCACGTGATATTATGAAGGGAGGCAATAAAAATAGCACTGTCATACTGTAAATGTTTATGTACAGTAGCTACGTGTGCATGTTGCGCAGCAGCTTCGGGATTTATGAGCGCGGCCGTAATGCACTGAAGTCAACACAAAGCTCTGAGTCATATTTCACATTTGTTATCATATTGAGGGTGAATTTGCTGAGCCGTACATGGTGCGCATAATACATTTTAGGTAATTTTTCCTGTGGCTTTCCTCCTTTCGGCTGCACCGCTCCGAGGAGGGGTGTGTGAGAATGCCAGCGTGGACGGCGCGACGACTTCAGGAGAAGCCAAGAGGGTTGCACAGCAACACCTACACTTTTACACACTCCAGAGGTTTTACAGCTAATAGAAGGCAGAGCCACGTCACAGGGCTGCAATTGTATGTTCAAGGCTTCCAGCGGGGGCCAACGTGGCGCTGAAACTCCCCACTCCTCCGCCCCCCGGGCCAACAGCGGAGAACGGGAGGGCCATTAGATCGCACCGATGCATAAAATCCCTGGCCTTTTCGGGAGACGGGCTGCGCGACACCGACAGGAGGTCGTCCTTGTGCCTCAAGTGCGTCTTTTTGTTTGTTTGTTTGTTTGTTTGTTTGTTTTATACGCGTGTACAAATATGTGCGAGTGCACGGGGACTCACGGGTAAGTCTTTTAGGTGTCGTTTGTAATATCCGTCATTGTGTCTGAAGGAGGCACAGAGGGAATTCATGATCACTGGACTCTCTGAGACGGAATCAACTTAGTTGGTGTGCATCAAGGACATATGTATGGTTGGAATGCAGAAGCTTGCTTCTCCTTTGAGGCAGCTGTTCATTAAAACATTGCAGTTTGATCCTAAGCTCTTTGGCCCAGTTGACATGCCATAGGGCTCGTGATGCAACCAGAACCAACCAGAACCTCCTACTCTTTCCAGCGTTGTTTGTCTTGAGGATTTTTTTTCTCTCTCTTTTCTTGTACGCCAACAGCTATGTGCTTCTATATGTGCCCCCTTTTTTTTCTTATATCTGCAACCGTAAGTATATGATCATGTGTTATTTAATGCTCTGAATGTGTTAGATTTTATGCAACGTGTTTGCACGATGCATAAATATAGGATCACAAAGTGCCTGTTTTTGCTTGCTAACGCAACAAGACAGACTCGGGATTGCAGAGTGGGAAGAGACTTGAGTTTTGTCGTGCTACAGCCATTAACTTGTATACATTTAATTGGCATTAAAGTGATCGTTAAGTGATATAGTACCACTTAATTATGAAGTTGAAGAAAAAGGATGCATGATTTTTAAAATGCTACATAAAAAAAATCAGTTTTTTATGCATGCCTTTACATTTATCCCCTTTGACTCTATCACCCTTAAATAAAGTCCAGTGTCACCAATTCTCTTCAGAAATCACATAGTTAATCTAAAGAGTTCATCTGTGTGTATTTCAATCCCAGTATAAATACAGATGTTCTTTAAAAGCTTCGGAGGGTCCGTCAGAAAACATTAGTGAACAAACAGCTTCACCAAGAACAAAGAAATACAGCAGACAGGACAGAAACAAAGACGTGGAAAAGAGGTACAAAGCAGGTTCTAAAACAATATGCCGAGCTTAAAACATTTCAGAGAACATCATCCAAAAATGAAAGGTATACGGTACACCTGGAAACCACCAAGACGAGGCTGTCCACATAACTGACAGTCAGTACAAGAGAGCATTAATAAAGGAAACAGCCTAGCGGCCCATGGTAATACTGGTGCTGCAGCAGAGATTCACAGCTCAGGTCAGAGGATTTGTTAACAAAACAAGTTTTAGTTGTGCACTCCACAAATCTGATATTTTTGGGAGCCTGGCAAGAAAAGGTTTTATTCAAAGAAAGCCATAAGAAATCATGTTTAAAGTTTGCCGAAGGCATGCAGAGGACTCGGCGGACGTCTAGTATGAGGTGAGCTGGTCAGAGGAGACCTTTTTCAAATTTCTGGGTACTTGCAAAACAAACATGTCTTGCAGAAAACACTTTATGTCAATCTGAGCTCACCACGAGGCAACATCATATTGTGAGGATTTGCTTTTCTGCAGCTGAAATAGGAAGACTAGTTAGAGTTGATTGGACGATGAAGATAAATGTGGGGCAGTCGTGGAAGGAAACCTGTGAGACTTGAGACTGTGGCAGATTTATTTTATTTTATTAGATTTTAATTTGCAAAGAATCCATTTTCATTCCACTTCAAAATGTTGCCGCACTTTGTGTTTGTGTCTGTCACTTAAAATTCTCATAAAAGTTTGTGGTGACAAACAAACAAAAAAAAACCCCGAAGTGATATAGATCCTTTTGCAAAGCACTGTAACTTCTGCCGCATTACTCTCAAGACTGCGCATCTGCTGCCGCGTGGCATTTTTGCCGGAGACTTGTGAAGGGTTACAGCTGAGCTAGCAAGCGGCAGCCTTGACACTGAAATGATGAAACCATGACATGAAATCAAGCCAGCGTCAATGTAGGTGCTGCGTGAGTTAGAGGAGCAGGTCCGCTGTTCAAGAGCATCTGTCAAAGTTGAAATATAGACCGAGGACGTAGATAGAAATCAAGGTTCTTGACGTTGTGGTTTAACCTTCAGAGACATGTGTTTAACATTCATGTATGTTTACACGCAGGTTTTTACAGAAGTCGGGCGAATTTGCGCATCGCGGAGTATTATGTCTGTTGGAATTTTGTTCAGAACTTCAGTATTGTTTTTTTTCTTTTTCTTCTTCTTCTTCTTCTTCTTCGTCTTTTCCTCCTTCTGCATGGCTGTATCTAAGCAACATCTCTGAGGCTGCGAAGAAAACAGCACTAATAAGCTACCTCATTAAAGCGGGCGCATGGTAGGCCTCATGGTTTGTGCTGTCAACTCAGTGGGTTAGGATGCAAACTTCAAAAGACAGCTGAGTGTACAATGCACCCACACAGGAGTGCTAATTTGGTTTAGAAATTGGTAAACAAACTATTTACCCACTTTTCTTACTCAGCTGTACGCCAGTGGAACCTTAAATCCGGGTAATATTGGACAGCGTGATGACAACAAAAACGTGGCCGTCTTCTCTCTGGGGCTAATGTGGCTCATGGAAAGGGCCTCATCATTTAAGAGATAATTTGGCTGGGGTTGTTTTTTTTTTGTTTTTTTTGTTTTGTTTTTCTTCACCCTACGGCTGTGCCAAACCTCAGAGTCCCTCCATTGTTGGTCCCTGAAACTCCCGTCACTGAAGGAGAGAGCGGTCCGAGCGCGTCCACATGCTCCTCCGAGTCGTTCGCGGACACACACATTAAACGCACTGTCTCATTAATGCAAACACAACCCTAGTTAGATCACTATATGCAATAAATTGGATTAAATTCCACTGGCTAAGCACTGTGATCTCGTAGGGTTAATTAATTTCAGTCTATTCTGTCCATGTTTTTTTCTGCTTGAACACATGCTGACACTGTTATTGTGCGGCGTCCTGCTCATTGAAGAAGTATAATAGGCTTACGATGGAGGGAGAGGAAGCTGCAACATTTCCCACTATGAGCTGATTTGGATTCTTTCTGTCTTGATTCAAGGAAGTACGCTACACTAGTCAGGTTTAATACGGACGCCCCCCCAAACCTCCCCCCCCCTTCCCGCCACCTCTTTCTGGCTCTTATCTTTTCTCCCCTGAAATGACAAAAACTCGGATGGTTTCTCAGGGCCCCCTTGTTTCTGCCTGGATGCTATCTCATTTGGTTTTAATATATTTATCTATTCATTATTGTTCCCTTTTATTAGCCAGCTAATATTGTTCGTAATTTGTCCTTATCTGCGAGGATGACAGTCAAATTTGCACTCCACCTCGCCAGACAGACGGATAAATGACCCCTTCCCCTGCTCCTCTCCTCCCTTCATTCATCTGCTCTTCTCCTAACTCCAATGAAACATGACTGACGGCACGCTGTATAAGTAGTTGTCATAGCAACCTCCCCATCCTTCTGACAAGTACGTTTTCTCCATAGCACACGCTTTCCCTGTTCTGTCACAATTTCTCTCTCTCTCTCTCTCCCTCTCTCTCTCTCTCTCTCCCGCTCCATCCTCGCTGTCTTACTGTTGCAACATTTGTGAAAAAGACAGACAGAGCAGAGAAATTTGAAAACCAGTGAGCGCCGAAAGTAGTTGATATGCTCTCCTTCATCCCCTCCACCGGGCCTCTCCCCCCTCCATTGCCTCTCCTTCTCAGTCTCACTGCTCTGCCCTTTCCTCATCCTCCCCACCACTGGCAGTGATTCACCAGCTCTGGTGGCACAGCTCTTTCATACATCCTGGCTTATCAAGGACTGCAGGACTGTATGCCCGGCAACTTAGAGTTTGGGCTCATTGCTCTGACTCTCCCTTCCATTCATTCTGCTCCGTCTCTCCTCCCCTCTCTTCCTCAGTCTCTTCTTTTCTCTCTTTGTTCCCCTGGTTCCAAAAACTGCCACTCGGCCTCATTGTTACTCAGTAAGTCCCAGCTGACTGTCCAAAATCCTTAATGGTCTCTGGCACAATCAGGGAACCCAGGGTAATACGTGTGGTGCAGATGTTGTACAGACACTCAAGTGAGGAGGAAATCCTTCAAGATTTCAGGTTGTATCCGCTGTTGTGCAAAGGTAATGGACTCGTCATGGATGTGCTGTTGCTACACATGTACCGGTTACATTTTCTATTTTTTTTTAGAAGTTTTTTGGCACTAGTGGCCTTTTTTTTTAACAGTAATCTGACAGGAAGGGGGCTGAAGGCAGGACCGAGACTCAAACTTGAGTAGCCTTTGCGTCCGGGACGCTCACCAGTCACAAATTTGAGGCAGGATCAATATTTTTTTAAAGCTTTGGCTTAGTGATACCAACACATAATAACATAATGTAACAACACTGTATAACAATCCTGCCATAAGTAATATGTTGTTGTGATGCAGTTTGGTTTCCAATATTTTAAATTAAATTAGCTTCAGCACCTTAATTAACACGATGGCTCTTCTTTTGGTTTGAAAGATATTAAGCATTTACTTTATTTTTAAGTGAATCTCAGTTAGTCATGGGGTTGTGTTTTGTACAATTCAATTTGTACAATTCTTAACATATAAGCAGCACGGCTATGTTTCTCTATATTTTGAAATGTATTTTTCCCCCAACAAGCACCTGTGGGGTAAATTAAAAATAATGGCAGCATGAGCGTGTCAGTGGGGATGCGGTAGAGTGTCTCTGTTGATGTGAGAATACACTCTGCCACGGTGAGCCGTAAAGGCATCTTAATGCCAGCATGTTACACAGTTTTCTCAGTGAACATTCAGCTGCTTATTGGACCCCTGAATTGCTTAAGTGATCATAATTTATCTTAAATATTTCAAAGCTATCTGATGGTAATTTAGAATAAAAAATCACGTTGACTTGCGTGAGCAGTGAAAGGTAACAAAAACACGTTTCGATAACGCGCAAAGAGTGAATTTGCCGCAGTTTACCTTCAATTTTGTACAGTTTAGAAAACGCCTTACCCAGAAGAGTGTTGTGCGAGTTCACGAAGAACAAGTTATAAAACTGAACGTAGTACCGGTACTCATCAGCATTGCTCTTGTGGATTTTGAAGATGCTCTAAGAAAATGTCAATAGTGTGAGTCACAAGATAGTTAACAGACGGGCATGAACTCGTGTTGGGTGACGATGAAAGAGCTGTTATCTCTAACCCTTTCTTTTAAGCCTTCAAAGTCTTTGTTATAACTTTTTTCTTCAACATCCTTTTGCCCTTTCACTCCCTTTCTTGTCATAAGTCATGTGGACTTTACTGTAGGCATTTTACCCTCTGCTCGTGTTTGTTTGCACACTATTTGTTCTGCGGCGTTGTT
This sequence comes from Poecilia latipinna, assembly GCF_001443285.1. Classification (NCBI taxonomy): domain Eukaryota; kingdom Metazoa; phylum Chordata; class Actinopteri; order Cyprinodontiformes; family Poeciliidae; genus Poecilia; species Poecilia latipinna. The sequence goes on along the minus strand of NW_015113430.1, from coordinate 370,833 downwards.
GATAAATGAGTTAATGTTTTTCTATTGCCGATGTAACAAAAAAAAAAGGGGGACATAAATTCCCAATCAAGCCGTTTAGCTGAGAGCAGCCAGAGCAGAGTCCTAGACTGGAGCAGATCTCCAACATTATCTGTTGTCACGAGTTGCTCAGCCGTTTTTAAATCCTGAGTCAAGACACGTGCCAGAACATGCTCGCCACAATTTCCTCAATCGCAGATTTTTTTTTTTTTTTTTTTTGCTAAATAATGTTAAAACAATATCTGTATAACGTTACCGGTTTCCCACACCGCAGCGGCCTCTTGAATATGTTTCAGATTCTTGTCTTTCTCAGACATGATACAGAAGGACGGTGGGCTGATCAAGATTTTAGTGTCTCGGGCTTTTCGTGAAGCTATATTACACAGGTAGGTGATATATAGTGGCCACTGGTCATTTTATACTACGAGTCCTATAAATATTATTTCATTTAGCTGGAGGTGACGTTCCAGTTAGCCATCCTTAAGCTGCAGGATGGATGCAGCATCGTATTTTAAGCCATGCCACATGGAAGCTGTTAACACTGTGATTCTCAGAGAGAACCTCCTATAAAACCAGTAAAGGTCATGCATTAACTCATAACTTCTCACACCCACTTGAAAAAGGAATGTGGCAACCAAAGTGAGAGCCGATAAACTCCTGCGCCTCACAGAACTATTATACTCCCTTCAACTTTTTCTGTGTTGTTTTCACAACGGTTTTGATTTAAATTACGGTAGATCATTAATTGAACATTTTTGACCTACATTCAAAAGATTTAATATTATTGGGATTCTGTTTGCTTGACCAAGATTTTCACCCTCATATTTACTCTGCACAAACATGACTTCTTGTGACTTTCGTTCAACAATAACTTTCATTCTGCCATGATCACCATGTATGTGGAGTTCATGTCTAGTAGTTTTCCTGTCCACATATTCTCCGACCTGTGCTGTGGATCTCAGACGCTCCTCAAGAGCTACAATGAGCCTCTAAGCAGTTTTCTTTACTAATGCTCTTCTTACCCGGCCAGTCAGTTTAGGTGGACTGCAATGTCCTCACAGGTAAAGTAAATGTGTGCAGTTGAGCCACATTTACTTTATTTTCAGATGATGGGTTGAAAGCTTTTGACCTAATCCTGCTATAAACTTCTCTGTAGCTTTTTCCCTGACTCACTTGCTTTGTTCTTTGGTCTTCATCTCGCTGTTTGATTACTAATGTTCTCTAGCAAACCTCTGACGCCTTCGCAAAACAGCTGGCTTCATGGAGAGATTAAATTACACATAGACGGACATCTTGAGCAAGTTTTTTTTACTAGATTTTTGCTTAGGGGCATCAGATTGCAGACTTTTATTAGTTAAAAAAAAGATAAATATAATTTTCCTTTTACTTCACAATCATTCCCCTGTTTGTGTTGGTCTAGCAACATAAGGTCAACAAAATACAGAGATGTTTGTGGTACTTCAAAGTGATGCTGATGTTAAAGTTCAATGGTGATCAAAAAAAATAATTCTGAAAGTCGCTATGACAGTGTTTACATAGATTGCTCTCCGTCTGATTTGAACTAGAACTGTGTCTGAGATGTAGTCTGGTTTTATTTCAGGAAAAATCTTTACAGTTTTGACCCACCCATCTACTTGTACACACAGACTCTCTCTCTCTCGCGCTTGAACACACGCGCACACACACACAAACATCCTTGACTCATCTTTCTGATTCAACCTCGGAATTTATATTCTCCCTCCAGCAAAAGGATGGACCATCTTGGCCTTTCATTTTCCAGTTCAGGCGTTTCTTTTTTTGCAGATAAATGCTCTCCAATCCACCCTGACAGATGTCACATTGCATCACTTCCATTTTTTATATGTAGCCTCTGATCCTGCCACTTTCAATAAGGAGCCAGCACCAGGGACGCCCCTCCCTAGACAATCCTCTGACACGGGCGATTATTTTAAAGGTGCATCACTGATGGTGCCGAGTCGCAAAAGCCTTGCTGGAGCGCGCATGCCTGCTGTGAGATTTTACGTACCGCCTTGTGGGTTGAGTCAAGGAATGACAACGGCACAGGATGGTGTGTAGAAATTACTAGCGAACCCGGTCAATACGACTGGTTGCAGTTTATGCGGCTCTCCTCCTCTTCACAGCAGTAGCTGTTGGTTCAGTCCGTCGCTTTCTCCGCTGTGGCTTTATGGGTCAGAGTTGGAGAAACAATCTGTATAAAGAAAAAATATTTTAGTGCTTCTTGCTGCCGGCAGAAACACACAACGGCGTAGCATTAATCATACAGTGCCAGACCACATCAGTAAACACGGGGTGTCAGGTCAAGGTAAAGATCAGATCCCACAGCATTTAACAGGACTCAATAGCATAAAGGCAATCTATTGAAAAGTCAGCATTATTCATGGCGTGTCTCCCAGGCCTCGGCGCTCGCTGAAGAGACACACCATTGTTCACTGAAGAGTGCGCTGAAATATTTCTCTGGCTTCACAAAAAAACTCTGGATCAGCAGCAATTAGTAGGGTAAGAAAGAGATAAAGAGAGGAAGAGAGGGAGGGCAGCAGTTGAAAAAGGAACGAGGGGAAAAAATGTGGAATCAGCGAGAGGAAAAAGGGAAAGGCTTGAAAGAGAGAGGGAAGAGATGGATGAATAAGTGGGGTGGAGCGGGGAGGAGAGGTGACGAGTTGAAGAAGGAGAGAGAAGTTGTAGGTTCCAGCCAGTGCAGTTTGGTGTGTAGGAGGATGAAGCTGCCTGGAGCCCCTCTTGCTTTTTACATGACCAAAGACTCCCTCATTGTCTTTGGTCTGAGTCTCGTACATGTGTGTGTGTGAGTAACGTCTTCATTATTTCATTGTTTCCCGTTATTTCTTTCTTACACTATGACCACACACTTGCCCGCACGTGTCTCCACGTGGAATCGGACCCCGTTTTATTGGATCTGGATCAGTCCTGGGAAAGAAATAAACTGTGTCACTTGAGCCCAGGCTTCAGTAAATAAATAAAATGGCTACTCTGCAGAACCTTTGAATGTATGTAATATATTTGTTTGTCCCTGTGGTAAAATTGTTTTCACTGTAATGACAGCGTTTCCCGTTATCGGCCTGCTCTCTAATTGGTTTCATAATTGAGGTCAGGTATAATGTAACCTTTTGTCCCTTTCTTTGTTTCAGAAGACAGGAAGTTGTTTGTCGGGATGCTGAATAAACAGCAGACTGAGGAGGATGTTTATCGTCTCTTTGAGCCCTATGGAGTCATCGAGGAGTGCACGGTCCTAAGAGGTCCTGACGGAAACAGCAAAGGTAGGAGACGGGATTCGGCTGTCAGATTTATTTAGGTCAATGACTGACAGTCAAATGTGTGTGTGTGTGTGTGGAAGGGGGGAGGGGGGGGTGGACATCATGTAAATTACAGATGGCATATGGATCAGATATAGGTCAAGCAGCCTGCGTGCTTGACTTGATCTGTTTGATGTGTGAGAAATTGATCAGCTGTGGGGAAAGAAAATACTTGACTTTAACTCTTAGAAGCATTGCCAGGCACTTAGTTAAAATAAATCCACGAAAAGCCTGGACAGTGAGTCCACCAGCAAGTTTCACTGTGGGAATGGTGTGTTCAAACACAATAGTTTGAGTTTGGGACAAAAAGTTACATTTTGTCAGATAATCTTCTTTCACTCACGGTGATGTGGGGAAGTGTTTGCACATCATTGTGCAAAGGTCCTAATTTCCTGTTTTTTGTGTATTTGAACACTTGAAGTGTTTCAGAACATCAAACAAATTTAAAAGTCCTGCTGCATAACCCAAGTTCACCTTGAGCTCCATCTGCATACCCTTGCAGGTGGACAGACATTTTCCTTTAGGATTTTTGGGTAGACTACAGAATTTATGGTTTACCACAGCAAGTTATCCTCAAACCATCACATCTATTACCACATTTTACTAAATGGTATGATGTTCCATTCTTCTTCTTGTGGTATTTATTGACAATTGGCAAACAACTTCATGCATTACCACAACCAAATGGTAAGGAGTGTGGATTATGATTATAATATCTATACAAATAATACCGTGCCCTTCTTTTGTTAAGGTCCTACTTAAGTGAAGTCTTGATTTAGAACAGGTGTGGCAGAAACCACTGTAATTTATCAGGTGATAAATCACTTTTTCAGAACAGGCCAGACTGTTTTTTTCTCCCTTATAAATAAACATCTTCATTTAAAAACTGCATTTTGTGTTTACTTGTTGTTTTTTTCACTAATATTTGAATTGGTCTTATGTTCTGAAATATGTAAGTGTAACAAACATGCAAAATAATAGGATAAACGCCTTTTCACTCCACTGTTTTTGTATTGTTTAATGTTTGTGGCAAACTGCTTTCAAAAACAGCATTTATTTCTTCTTGCCTTTCATCCATAAAGGGACGGATTTGTAGAGCGCACAAGTAATCTGTCAACAGATTGTCCCACTTTTGTCTCTTCACTCCGGAATTACCACCACCAATCTCTGAGCTGCTTCTCTGATTATTTCTCTCATTGCTCAGCCTTTCAGTTTTCTGTTTCACTTTACAATAATATCTTATTTTGTATTAGTCTGTCACATAAACGTGTTGAACTTTCTGGTTTATAGTGACAAAACGAAAAAGGTTCGAGAGGATTAATGTCTTTGCGGGGTCGTGTTTATTGAATATGATGTCAACTACACGTTTCAGAAAAGTTTTTGGATTTCCCACAAAAAATAAAATCTGGATTCATTTACTTTCAAATAACTCCTCAAATCTGTTCTGATCCCACAAAAATAGATATAAACGATATCAAGCACACATAGAATGTGGCTTCCTATTGATCATCTGAATTAATCCAGATTCTCAGAAAAAAAAAAAGAAGAAAAGAGAATGTGACATTAAATTCGAAAAAGTGAGAGTTGCACAGGCATTGTATCTTAACACAACGCAGCAGTCTCGCAGAGGCTTGAACCATCCACTGATGACAGCCAGCATGGTGCTTCTACAAGTTTGCCCCAGGATGCAAAATCTATTATCTTATTTCAATCCATTTGAAATTTGATTAATTAACATAATTTTGGTTTGCAGGATGTAGTTTGATGAACCGTTTACCAACAGCAGAACTTCTGAACTTCCATCCATTCATCTGTTGTCCAAGCTTGCAACGGACAAGCTTGGACAACGGATGGGCACCAGCCCCTACGCAAGACCGTAGGGGCTGGTGCGTGCCAGTAACTGGGCAGGAGGCAAAGACACACAGAACAAACATACATCCTGTCATTCACACTCACTTCTAAGGTTGATTTAGAGAGATTTATTAAGTTAATGATATAAACCATCATATATATATATATATATATATATAATGGTTTGAAGTCAAACTGGTTAGGCTCTGTCAAGGTTTAGCATTAAACCATTAAAACAAATATCCCAGGGAAGTTGATCAGTAATGTTATTTTTTTATGTCAAATATTATTTTTATAATTGTTTTATTATAAGAATTACAATAAATACTAAAGTCAGTTGTTGTTGTTTTAAGTTGTACACCTTTAAGAGTGGACATTTTATGATTAATTCAATCGCAAAATTCCAGTTTCTTCAATTGAAATATTTTGGTTTATGGTTGGGCACAAAAACATACTCTTAAGGAAATATGTTTATTAACAGCTACTCATCTGTGATGCCTCTTTCATCATATTTAGTAGTCCCCATCTCTGATGAACGTTCATAGTAACAAGTGGTAGCATCTAGGATTTGATTTTAAGAGACGCATTAGCATGTAACGTAGGGAACTCGGGTTTTGAAGAAAGACCACCCATCCCTCTTTAAATACGGCTACACCAGCTAGGCATGGGCAATCCATATATGGAGGGGTAAAAGGCTAATTATAGCAGTACATGACCCCATTGTAGCAAAGACCTTGTACAGGTCATCAGGAACTCAAAGCTTTTTCCTATCCACATCTCAGTAGGAGGGAGGCGGGCAGCAGTTTGGCAGCTGAATGGACATCTTGATCGGCTGGTGTCCACAGTGGTGTGCCTATTAACAGGAGAAGAATGGCAAGGTGACTGGGTCAAGCAGGACAGACGATAAGAAGAATAAGGCACAAAAGATGAAATACTAAGAAATAGACAATTCACATGACGTGATATTGGGTGAGAGTGCGGTGGATCAGTGACTGACTCTGCTTCACTGGAACAAACAGAATCACTTTTCATGTTTTCATGTTTCTGTTTGGTGATTTTACTTTTTTAATGCTTTTTATTTTCAGTTCAAAAGCAGTGAAGGATTACTAATGCTCATCAGCAAAGTCCAGCTGTGGAGTCGTCTTTTTATTTCTTTTTTCCTCACAAAGACTATCATACGTTTTTAAAGACATTATACAAAGAGCATTGTTTCTGTGATTTCTGAGCTTCCAAGTCTTTTTCACATCTTCGAATATTGATCAAAACGTGTTCTGCAATGGTTTTTTCTATTTGATTTCATTCTCTTTAACTGTGATTTAATATGAACAAAGAGGAATGTGGTGCTAAATAGCGAGCTTTTCTGCTTCATCAGTGGTATCTTTGGCCTGCAGCTTCTGCTCGTCTGCCTGCCTAATGCCCAGAATGGGGGGGAAGCTTGCTGTGCAATGAGAGCCTCTTAATGCTCAGTGATTTCTTCAGAGTCAGATTTAATTCTACAGCTTTTATTAATGTTACCCTAAATATCCACATGCGTACATATGGGTATGTATGTGTGCATGCGTTTGATATGCATCTGCTCTTTCTTCCAGGTTGCGCCTTCGTCAAGTTTTCTACGCACACCGAGGCTCAGTCTGCAATCGGCGCCCTGCACGGCAGCCAGACCATGCCAGTGAGTACAGCTCGATCAGAGACGCACGCTTCTTTTCAGACACACACAAAACACAAAGTTACTTATAACGGCTACAGTGCGTCTCAGAAGTTTACGTACGCTCAGACTTGACAAGAATATTTTAATTTTAGTTTGTGGTTATTTATTTTAACCACTCTAGACTGTTGATCCAACCTTCAAGATACTTTAAAACAATAATCTGATGCACAAAGTTAAACTCGCCACCAATGTTAAAGCATGGTGGTGTTGCTGCCTCCACCATGCTTGAGAGCTACAGTGTTCTTTGGTTTGAAACTCGCACCATGTGCATGTTTGGTATCACTGGAAATTTTGAGTTTCAACCATCTATTTGTTGACTTAAAGTGAAGTTGAGGAATATTGGAGGGTTTTCTCTATTTTAACTTTTCTGTCCTTTAATGTGCAAAACACAACAAAACATTGTGCTACTAATTCTTTGTATGAAAATCTAATTTTGACTGATCCAAAACTACATATTGCCATAGTGGGCAAATATGTTAATCTTAGTTTTGTTTGACAATCAAACTTATCTCTATAATCCTTTTTGTCTTGTCTGAGGGGGGCATTATTCCCTTCCTTGTAATCAGAAACATTTTTCCAAATATAAATAATAAATGGATATCCCAGTCACACATTTTCCTCCAAAAATGACTTTATATGATGTACTTAGTGAGTGTCCGACCCGGAAAGGTAGCCTTTCCTCTGTGCTCTCGCGTCTGTAGCTTTGTTGTGCATGAATGCTGTGTGCTGCTGCTGCTGCTGCTGAATAGAAAACCAGTGTGAGATTACATTTTCTCCAGTGTTGTTGTCTTGCCTTTCTCGTATCTGCCACATGAATCATCCAATGGCACAGGTGCTCATACTCTGAGCAACCAATCTCCACAATAAACAATGTTACAGGATTTTGCTAACATTTTGAAGTGCTGGGAGGAGCAAGTGTCAGTGAACCTACATTGTTTTAATTGCAAACCTCAAGATAGTGACATTGTTTCTGCCAGCGCTTCCGGTGCAGAATGTCAGTCACACTGAAGTTTCTCGTCATTGTGTTGAACACACTGGGATTGAAGACACATCATTAGGCCTCTCCTGTTTTCAAACGGTGCAATCTTTAAAAAGTGTTTGCATCTTAAAAGATGCCTGTTGGAACAAATCAGCATTCAGAGGTTCCACCCTATTAGTGCTGATGTATGAATATATTTGAGCCTAATTGTACAAATTGAAGATGAGAGAAAATCCACAATAAATTTCAACCTGCTCACTCAATTCTTGGTTATTTTAAATTAATTTCAGCTGTTAGTCACATTTTTATTCCAGCTAGTATCCCTCCTTCCACTAGTCTCAAAGTTTAATATTTCTGTGACATTCATGGCCACTAAGATTGTATGTAAACTTCCTGATTCATCTCAAGCCATGCAATTTGAACACATAAAGTTATACGCATACCATCTGTGAACACCGATGCATGCAAAAGTCCTTTGCTCTGTCTCTTTAATTACCAAGGTACTTAAAAAAAAAACAAGAAAAAAAACCCCTCAACCTATATCCAGATAAAACTGTTAAGAGTCATAATTGAATTTTGGGTGAGTCATCAATCAGCAGTTCTGCTTGCATAATCTGTGAATAGAAATCCAGTGTGAGATTACATTTGCTCGTTGTGTAAGCACACTATGTCCTCTAAATTCTCTCTGCATTTGATTTACTGTGAGCGCACAAACGAAAAAAAAAAAAAACAACAAAAAAAAAAACACTCTAGCTCTCATTTTCATGTGGCTCGTGTTTAGTCATGGTCCCTATATACCTGATGGTGTCAAAATAAAAGCTACCGGCACTGCAACCAGAACATGAAAGGAGTTACTCCCCGTGACATTTAGGAGGAGGACGGGGGAGTCACGTCTTGTATTATACAGTAGGCTGAAGTACAGTAGGCTCTTGTTTGTGTGCTGGTCTTACTTTCCTTAGCTTCTCAGAGATCCTGAACTCTTTCGACCCTGTGTCACAGGTGTTGTGTTTCACTGTGTGATTTCATTATTAATGGTTGCTGCGTGTAGGGAACAGAGAGAGTGCAGTGGGGGTGGGGCGGGGGCTACCTAGAAGCCAGCTGTGCCATCTTGGCGCAACTTTTGAGTCAATCTAAGTGCAAATGACTGCTAGTCATAAAGAATGCCTCTGAATGTCCATTTTCCATAGATACCCTCCTTCTGTGTTGTGCTTTCAGCCTATCTGTGCTAGCGCTCTGCCCTCGCTCGTCTCTCTTTGGCAGCCTCTTGGGATATTAAGGAATAGACTTGTTTACTCCACCTTTCACCACATTGGCTTCTGAATTATTCATCTAACTATAAGCAGGGTGCTGAAGGGAAGGGAGGGGAGGGAAAATCAGGAGGGCGAGAGAAATGGAGGCAGAGGGAGAATGAGTGAATGGACAGGATTTATACCTCCTGCTCCTGGTAAATTGATTATAGAAATCTGATCAGCATCTCATATCCTGTGGATGGGGGAGCAGAGGGCACAGTTGCCTGCCTCTCTGAGATTAGCAGACCAACGGTGGACTATTACGCCTCAGCAGGACGGCGCTATTCACAGCAAAACGTCCATCATTGTAGCAAAGACCCTGTGAAAATTCAGGGAGCACACATCCTATGCGCCTGGGACTGCTGAGTCACACACAAAGTATTTATCCACAAGCACAATATTAAAGTTTGCATTGATCTCAACTTTAGGTAGGTCTAGAAGCAACTTAGATAAAAACAGCATAAAGAAGTAAAAATAAAACTACAGGTTGTCTGGCCTTTATTACAAAGCAGTTTTCTCAATCTTACATACAAAAGACCAATAAAACGGTTCCACCAAACTAAATCGGCTGGATGCGTATGTGTGTGCACTCTGCACTTGCTGCCACTTCAAGGCTATGGCTGATAGCCAGAGTCAAACAGATTAGAATAAATAATGTCTGGCCAATAGCAGCTGTGGCCAAGGTGTAAAAGTGCATTGCATGCTAACGCCGCAACCAGACATGGCAAGTTTATAGATCAGCTGCCAGTCCCGGAAAGCCTGAGCATAGGCTCCTTAGAGTTTATGAGTGTGCATAAATTCACACAAGTGTGTATGTGGATCTTTGCATACATAAATGTGCGCAAACAGAAGTGCTGCCACCTCCTCACCAGGGTCAAACATTCCCTGACTGATCTTATTTCCCGGCTCTAAGGATTTGAACAGAATACATTGTGCTTTTCATTTAGAAGGACGTGGGAGTAATGTGCGTCCTCTGTGTTTGTTGGAGGAAAACTGCTTCTGGTCTGTGTCCATACAGTGTCTCGCTTTTATACCCTTTGAACTTTATTTATATACATATATATATATATATATATATTGGGATTTGTGCTATAAATTACCATACATTAGCATACATTTATTTATGAAATAAGGGTGTAGAGTGCACTGAACTTCAGTCTCACTGTACAGTTGTTGCACAGCCACTAAAAACAGAGAAGCAACATCCATCTTTGACTGGAGCCTCTGACATTGGGGATTTCTGAAATCAGATCACAGAGTAAAACTTTTTGGGAATACCTCCGCAGAGATGTGAAGTACTGCACAGGTGTGAAAGTGCACATGTGTAGAGTACACAAGGTCAAAGTGCATGTGTGTCTCCACAACATGCCCTGGGATGATCACTACAGCAGATTCAAGGCGTTACTCTGAACAGTAACGCAGTGGCGTCTAACTTTTCCCCAATCAGCATCCCAAAGTACCATCGGCTTCCAGACAGCAGCATCATTTTAGAATTTCACTTTTGTACTCACCACTTTACGATTATACACAGCTCTGTGTTGGTCTGTCACATGCAATCCCAGTAAAGTAATTTCTAGGTTGTGGTTTAACTTGGCAACAGGTGAAAAATTTCAAGGGTTATAAATACTTTCCTAGAGTGCTTTTCCAAAGTGCTCCCATGGATGGAGGCTTAGTCTGATACCCAGCAAAAATAATAATAAAAAATTGAGTTGTAAAAGCAATAAAATCTTACTTGAAATTTAGGAATCAAATCTCATCAGCAGGGTCAGTGTAATCTGTTTCACTGAATCTCCATCCCACCCGAGTACTCCACGCTACAAATGGAAATTTCTTCAATTTCCAAACCATCCCTTGGCCACCATTAGCTACTGCGTGCACATGCTTACAAATCTTCATTCCCGCGTATGAGCAGCTCAATTAAACATTTACGTCCGTAGCTGTTGAGTAATTTGCTGAGATTCAGCTAGACTATGTAAAAAGTAGGTCTCAGGATAGACTTACACAGAGACAGGAAGGGGGGTGATGGTATGGGTCAAGCCCACCGAGCCATGTTCATTTTTTATTTATTTTTATTTTTTTAACTCCGTATCCATGTCGTATGAATTCCAGGCTTTTATAGCTGACACAGGCAAAGTGAAATAGAAATGCTTGTAGTGTGATAAAAGGGTGATCTCACAACAAAAGAAAGCAAATAAGGTGAGACTAGTTTAGCAGCGAGAAGCTGAGTGATTGTGAATGAAGAGAAAACAAGTAAAAAAAAAAAACATCTGATGGGATTCATTATGGAGAAAACACATTTAATATTCATCAAGCTCAGTATTTAATTGCTTTTAATGATAATATAGCAGAAGTACAAAACCAACATCAAACATCTACAATTCCAACAAATAATTGAATTTTTTTTTTTTTTTTTTTTGCCAGTTGTTGATATTTTCCATCTGTATTTTAAAGCTAAGCTTGAAAAAGTCTGTCAGTAGTATTTCTACCTTTTTCCATGTGAGGTGCGTTACGTGGTAACTGAGTCCCAAATTGCAAAGACTGTTTGTGTCCTCAGCATTTGTTTTCACCTCTAGTGCAGATGGGAGTGGAAATTATATCCTAACATGCTTTCACACTAAAAAAAAATTTAGAAAAATGTAAAAATGTGCTTTTTATGAGGAAGAACAACTAAAACAGTTTTATGTAATCAGAGACGGAGATGGTTCCATCAGTTCCTTTGTCCAGGAAAGAGACCCAGTTAAACACTGAAGCACTCGGCTAGAAGTACTTTCTACAGAAACAAAAAAAAACAAGAAGAAAGAGCCAACAGACGACATGGTACTAACCCAGCTCTGTTTTTTTTTTTTTTTTCTTAGCACAAATGCTTGCATGCATGTGTTTAAAAGTAATGAGATTCATACCAAAAAAAAAAAAGAAATGAAACTTAATCTTCCTCACTCTCATGAAATTGTGAAGCTTGGAAAGGCACCAAAAATTAGTTGTTGGCAATTAGATGATTGCTGAAGAGCCCGTCTTTCCTTTTGGTTCAGAAAAAAAGTCTCTGTAGTGCCTTTTTATTCCCCCTGTTTAACTCCCCTTCCTTCAGTGGCTCTCAAGGCAGCTGGGAGCCGCCCGGCAGGGGGATTCTGCTCACACTTGGAAGCTTAAAAATTTAATGAGACTTTCACTTCACACTCCATCCTCTTCTCTTTATAGCGATGGAGATTCTGCACGCTGATACCCTGACAGGCTTAAATGGGAAAACCTCGGAGATAAACAAATGTGGCAATGGATGCTTGGCCAACAAGCTCCGAGATGCAGGTGTCCCGAGGAGAGCTGGTGGGAGGCACAGCTTCAGTGTCCTGGGCTCCTAATGGAAAAAATGTGCAAAAAAATAAAAAATGCTACGAGAGAATGTCACACCATGCTAATATATAACCAGATATGTCAGTTGACAAGAAACCTTGTTTTTTATTATTATTATTATTATTATTATTATTATTATTATTATTATTCAGGGAGGAACATCCTTGTCTTGTGTTTACAGAATAGACTTGACTGCACAGAGTCCAACTTAATCTGTTAAGATTATGCTTCTCACTTTTCTCTTGGAAAAGTATATCATCAACATGCAGTTCACATTACCAAAAGAGTGATAGTATTTTTTTTAACTGTAAGAGAGCTTTCTAATATTCAACCTGTGGTAGTGCATTCAGGCCATACACCGATCACATGCTGTATTAGTTAAAGCTGATAATTAGGGTAATGATCCACGTGTAATTTAAAGTGATAGTTTTGGATTTTTGATGTTTGATTCTTCAAAATAGCTTTCGGCAGGTTATAGATCATCTGCAATGGATAAATCTCCGGGTGCATTAATCTAGTACAGATTACACCAAAGCAGACATCTACCGTGTTAAAACACCAAGTTCAAAACAGTCCACCTGTAATTTGCCAATGGCAGAGTAGGAAGTGAACAAAACCATTCAAGTGAATGAATTTCAGGAAATGTCCTAATCCTGAGCATTTTCTGGTAAACTAGCATCAACGTGGTGCATTACCGCTGTGGACACAATTGGATAAAATCTAAAACCTGAACAGAATCCATGCCTCCAGCAAACAACTTGTTTCTCAATAGCCAACGGTCCAGACCCTCTGGACAAAGCAAAGCGCAGAAGGAGGGTCAGGTTTTTCCAGGGCTAACTCCAAAGCTAGTGATTGTTTATATGGGAAGTGAAGGTTGGAGGCAGAGCACAGCCAGTGTGAAACACATTCTGTGAAATGGTGCAAGAAGCTAGTAAGGAGTATTATATAGGTTTCTAAAACCAATTTGATAAATTTTTAACAATGTGTTCTTTTTCTATTACATACTTACGTCATAAACTCTTTACATTTTCTTTTCTTGATCTCTGTTTCACTAAGGAAGATCAAAAGGGAGGCATGAACTCTTGCCTGATTTTTCATGGTAAATAATCAGCAGTTTCATTATAAATAACCAGCCTGGGTTTTAAAAATTCATGAAATAAGATCCACATTAACCACTATGACATTTTTTACTTTTTTTTTTTTTTTTCCATATTGGAGTTATTTTATCATGCTAGAAATCTGCTTTGGTCGTGGCCCCTTCTTAGACCAGCCATTACATTCATCCTCAAAGTCCACCTAATCTGGATGCATCTTTAATGAAGATGCAAAGAGAGTGATGAGAGGTAATATGCTAACTGGTAATAATAACCTTTACCAGAATCTCACTTGAGAAATCCTGAACTATCCTTTTAAAGTTTGAGAAGGATACGATTAACATACAGTTCACATTACCAGCAGGGTAATAATATTTTTAACTGTGAGACAGCGTTAAAATATTTAATATGTTATAGTATATCTCATTATTACTCCAGTCATGCTCAGCTCCGTTCTGTACTTTTCCAAACGCTGTGGACGCTGGATCAATAAAGGTATAACTTAAATCTGCACAAACTTGTCATAGCACATCGTGCTGGTAATATAACACCTGCTTATTTAAAAAAAAAAGTCTTCTGAGCTAAATCATTTTGTTTTAAATGTCACTTTGTAAGATATATATATATGTGAGATACCTTTCCATTCAGTAAGTCATTCAGCTAAATAGACAATCAGTCATTTAGTCAGAGAGCCAACTAATCAACTGGCCATACACCTGCAGTCTTTCAAGCCTGTGATTCAGCAGAGCAAGCCTGGAGGAGGGCGATGGGAGGGAGGAAATATTGAGCAAAGTGGGGAGAAAAGGGAGAAGAAGAGCATAAAATCTATACGCTACAGTCGAAAGGTCCAGTGCCTGTCTTTGGGTATCTTTTGCTCTCTCTGGATGTCTTTATTAGCTGGAGACCTTAGTGTGATAGCAAAAGCACAGACGGGGAAAATTAAAAACATAATGAATGCGGTGTTAATAACACCTGACATTATGGCTACCATTTGGAACGGCATGTTTGCACTCCATCTTTGCTGTACCCCATCCATTCCCAAATACCCACAGTTTGGTTCCGGCATATCAGCCGCCCAACCGCTGTTATTGACAGTCTTGCATCAATTTCATGGGGCTTCTTATCATGCTTGACACACAACCTTTCTAAACTGTCAGAACAGAGTAATATTATGGCCTTTTATGTGGATCAATTGGCCAGTTTGGTGCGTAGAGGGCAGGAAGAAGGCGGAGTACACAAAAGGTCAACCGTGGCTCTCAATCATTTGAAGATTATTAATGAAGGATGAAGTTTGCTAATGAATGCATAGAAGGAGCCACTGACAGGAAGGGAGGAAGGAATAGAAACATCACAGGATGGAAAAGAGTTCACTTAAAACAAAAGATTGCATTTGGAAATTGGATCCAGCTGTGTAGGAACAATTGACCGCTATAGTAGACATTCCAGATCCTGGTGCTTTTAGTGATAATTGCACTTCAGTTTTTAGGGTGCAGTGCCAATCAGGTGTTTGCACAGAGTTACCATTGGCTTAAATATTGTATTATTTTGAGCCTTTTAGGGTAGATTTGTTCAAAAAGCATTTTCCGTTCTATGCCAGGTTTGAAACCTGGTCGTGCCGGAAACACTTAGACTGATTGCTTTTCTTTTTAGGTTTGAGTCAGAAAGTCCAAACTTGAACACTGCTTGGTGCTCCAGCAGCACAACGATTCCAAACAAACATCAAAATTGGTTTTGGAATGAAATGAGAGTGAATATTACACTTCAAAAGTGTTCCAACTCTCAGCTCCACCAAAATCTACAGTATGTCAAATGACCTTATGACTACGGTTGTGTTTTTATTTGTGTTAAGCATTCAAAGATTGACTTGGTGGAGTGCTTTGGAGTCCTGTCCTTCTACATAACCATAAAAACACTTCTCCTTTAACCCAGGAAGTTATGGCTTGGCAATCTCCTTTGGGATTTTCTTTCTTCTCCATCAATTTTTGAAAGTTACCACAGATAATCACATTCTTTTTGATTAACAAAGACTCTATGGGCCTGACAAATGTCAAGTCTGAATGTGGCTCATGAAAAACTGTATTTAATTAAATAGTCAATTAAAAGTTTATTATCTCAGAGTTGTAAATTGTATGATTGTTGCATGAAAAAAAAACCTGTTCAGTTGCATCATTAACGGCACAAAATTATCCACTGATTCCTGTAGATCAGAAGTTGCAGCGTTTTGTGTAAGACGAATAGAAAGTTGAGTCAAATTGAAATTTTGTGTTAACCAGACTGCAGCTGCTTTGCTTCAAGTGATTTTATGATGGAATGAAATGAGGCTTCCCATCTTCTCATCTGCTTACAGAGCTGTTCATTCAATAAGCACACAGTATTTCTACTCATATTTCATAGCTCCATGCTCTTGTATGTCGGATAAAACCCAAAAGAAACCTCTGTGGTAATAAAAATGAGCAATGATGTCGCAACTAAGACTTCCTTCACTAACAACAGAGGAGAAGAAGAAGAAAAGCAAATTGATGTTAATATTGGTTGTTGCTGCTAATAAACATGCAAGCTTAAAACATTTCAAATAATAACGGATGACATTACAGTTGCTTTTTGTTTGGGCACTTTGAAGCTGTTCCTACAATTACCAGACCCTGGTTGGGAATACAGTGTAATGCAGACTGTGTTTTTTTTTTTTTTTTTTTCTTTTTTTTTTTTGGCTGTGTCAAGTATTGTGAGAAGTATTTTCAGAAAAGCCCCTCATTCTTTTTCCCCTCTTTGCGTTTTTCTCTCCTTCAGGGCGCTTCTTCCAGCTTGGTGGTCAAGTTTGCCGACACAGACAAGGAGCGCACCATCAGACGTATGCAGCAGATGGTAGGGCAGTTTGGCATCTTTAATCCAGCCATCGCCCTTCCCTTTAGCACCTACAGCTCTTACGCACATGCGGTGAGTTGGAAAAAGCACATGTTACACAGAAATTTAGAGAAAACCAGAGAGCAAATTGTCTTAATCTATTGTAATAGCAGGTAAAGTTTAACATCTGACAGTGTTCTCAGAGTCTTGCGATATTTGCTTTGTAACAGCAGAAAACTGTTTTTATTTCACTGTTAAACGTGATCATTTACAGAAGATAGTACTGGGCATGTGAAACAAACAGCTTCTATTGTGACACTGTTGACTGTTATTTAAGAAGGACTAAACATGAGCTGTGAGATGATGTGTTGATTTAATTGTTGCTGCACTTTCTCCTTTCGTTTCATTTTCATGGGTCCAACAGGAGACGAGACAGAAATAAGACCACTCTGTTTAACACTCATTTAATCTTTAGTGCTGTCACTTTGTTAATTTACATCTGGTTATCAACATGTTCCTATAGTGTCTGAAGGATACAAAACATATTATTGGCTTGCATTGCTGGTGTTAGTTGGCATCAAAAGAAATGAGGAAAATGTAACCTTCAATTGGAAAACGCTCCACGTTGGTGTGATGCAATTCCCAGCTATGAATTATGATTTTATAGACAAAAGCAGAGTTTGCGCCGTTAACCAGCCTCATCGTTGTTGATGGATAAAAAACAGTGCCATACTAAGTTTCTTTTAAAATAAATGTAACAGGAGAGTTGTTTCAATTTTTACTTAACTTTTTGAAGTTTACCAGATTGCCAGCAGCAAGACTCCTACTATGTAGGAGCATTATTATGCAGTGACTATTGTTTTTAGACATGCCAAAAGTAAGGCCAGTTGATGTTGTTCTTCATAAATTAGACCATGGCACAGTTGAGTAAATTAATAACACTGATTATTTTTATGGAAATATTCATGATTAAAATGTATCAAATATACATTATTTTCTGTGGAAAAAGCAAAGCTGTATGCTCATAAACACTTTGAATGGAAGTTGTGCCTCACGATGGTATATCTGGTTATCTTTGGCAAATATTACAAGCTCTGTTCCCTGCTGAAACACAAAAGCTTTTTGTTTAAACTGATTCACATGAAAACATACGTATGCACATACAGCACGTATTAAACCTGCACAGCTCTGAAGGTTTGAACATCCAGCATTTATAGCGTCACCATCTGTCTGCTGCCTCAATTTCTACCTGGCATTATTACATCTAGAGCTGCCGAGATCCAAACATGTTCCAGTCCCTTTCTTTCTTTTGAAACCAAGACACACTCTGTAGTTTTTATTTAACGCTTATAGCACTGTGGGATGACAATTTGCAAAGTTTTGATTTGAATGTGAACATGTGAAGGGGTGCTCATTGTCTAGTCATCATTAAATAGGTGATGGGTACATTGATGTTATTTAATGAGTTGAAATGGTTTGATTATCGTTGCTACATTTAAATATTTACAATTACAAACACACGCAGTAGGGAAAGCAAAGATTGTTTTAAATTTTAGAATAACTCTTTAATGCAATTATTGTTAATTTGACAAACTAACTGAAATAGTTGCACTAGCATTACATTAGAATCGGAATAACCTATAAATGTGACATGGTAAACTACCCAATACTACTAACTAGTTCCGTCTCTGTAAAATTTCACTTTACACCAGTGATTTCTATCTTTGTGATTCTAGCAGCAATCCACTTTCATCAAATTTTGTTACAGAAATTCTCTAACAGATTTCCCTCTCTTTGCGGCAGTGCCATTACGCCCGGACCTCCAATAGGCTCAGCATGTCGGCATGTGCACCTTTAGTTAGCCGTGCCCTCCAACCTCTTCATCAGCTCTCCCCTGCCCTCCTGCCACATCACCCCCACCCCTCAATGCGTGACATTATACACACACAGCAGACCGCCGCACTTTGTTGAGTTCAGACAGCCTATGAACCCCTCTCTCCATGCCCCTCCACCCATACGTTGCCTTTCCCTCCTCCCCCTCCCGCCGTCCCTCTTTCCAGGTCCACAATGTGCTGTGGGCTCGCCCTGAATATTCCACAGGCAACTTATCTGTACACAAACTTTCTTCTTTCCTGCTGAAGAGAAGCGCATGTGGAGAGACCCCCCGCTCTCGCAGCTTACACGCATACACCTGCAGACTGCCTGCTTGAAGGACAGTGAAATGAATTTAAGAAAAGCTTCCCATCCTGCACTGAGATAAAAAAGCATGGCATCTGTGAGGAGACACTGCATAAATGCAGAAAATAATACATACATTGCACAGAATACACTTTCTGGAATGTAGTTGTATGAATTAATGTCTCATCATCTTTCAGAATATATATATATA
>NW_015113430.1:332053-348604 GCF_001443285.1 Poecilia latipinna | reverse complement strand
TACTGCCATTTTGCAGTATCAAAATGGCAGTATTAATTGTTGATGTTAGTGATGTCTTGGGGGCCTATCCATTTCCCTCATTTTCATATCACAGCCGTGGGACCCACTGTGAAATGTGCAAATTGACCATCCCGGAGTAATTGCGAGGCCATCTCTTGTGCACTCTCCACTAAAACTCCCACCTTCATTACCATTCATGAAATGTAGCCCTTTCCCGGGAAATGTGGAGAAATGCAAATGTTTAAGGGGCGATGGAGGCCGCGGCGGTCTGCAGGGAGACCATTGTGCACCGCTCTGGTTGGCCATGACTTTTATTTACTGTGGCAGAGACCCGTGTCGGCTCATAGAGATGCACACAAGAGCATACACACTTGCGCACACTGGGCAGCGAGTTCGCCCACCAACAACCCTCACCCACCCCCAACCTCTCTCTCTCTCTCTCTCTCTCTCTCTCTCTCTCTCTCTCTCTCTCTCGTACATGCATATAATATGACAAAGAGCGGGACGGTTCTTGGAAATTGAGTTTGGAGCAGAAGACACAAGGGCATGAGGGATACTTCAGCATCACAGGGAGAATCGGTTACCATTACATTCAAAACAGAAAATGTGTAACAATCACTTTTTGTATTATGATTGTAAATGAAGGAGACCCAAACGTAAGGAATCCACCAAAATACAGAAAGTTGCTGCAGAAACATTTGGCGAGAAGGAGTCTTTGGAGATAAGCTCAGCCCAACTTTTAGCTATGGATTTTCAGTAAAGTCATTTCATCTGTGTTACTGTGCATATTTAATGAATCAAAACACTGGTCTGCTTGTTATGTAACAAGTGAGGTAAAGAGAAATAGGCTTCTTTTTTTTTTTTTTAAACTTGTGCATTGATTTTGTATATGTGAGACTCATTCGCGCTGGATGCACACGCATGCTGTGCAGTCTTGATTTCCCCTGCAGCCAGAGTGCGCTGAAGTGATACGATTAATGTTTCTTTGCTGCAAGATAAACTACACATATTACCCCAAGACGAAAATCCTGCAGTGACAGAAAAAAGGACTTTATCTCCAAAGACACACAACACGCTCGCCTACTCTCCATACACACTGGCCAAGAGAAGACGAGGTTGGGAAGCATAGGATACAGACACGGGGAAAGATGGTATATATAGCTATAACCAGTGAATACAGTAAATGGTAAAATTCAAAGAGCTACCTCTCCACTACAGCAGTGGATAGGATTATAGAGTTGAGCTGACAGCCAGTAAATTGGATTTTAGTCAAACCAGGAGGGGGAGGAGGGAAGGATGGAGGCTCTGAACACAAATTGAGGAGGGGTACAACACTGACAACATGTGCCAAAAGTGAGAAATGTGCCATTTTTACGACAGGCAGAGACACCGGCGTGCTCTGACAGGAGACAACCTATTTGCAAAAGGAGGCGATTTCAGCCAAAGAAAGCAAGGGAGCGAAAATCCATGTTTCAATCCCGAGTTGGTGTTGAATGATAATGGCTCTCCCAAGAAAACGCCGAGTTCAGGTCTTAAAACAACCACTTATTAGTTTTTTTTTTGTTTTTGTTTTGTTTTTCCCTTTCTCAGATACAAACACATTTGTGCCCCCCCCACCCCCCCGACCCTCCTACCTTATTTTCTGAGATGGTTTCAACCAGCCATTTCAGCTCTGCATGACTACAAAGTGTGTCACGGGGCAAAAGAATAAGAAGAAGGAGATAAAAAAAAAGAAAACGAAACAAGTGAGAAGTTTAAGGTTTAAATGCGTCTTGAGTGCCTCCCTGAAAACATACATTAGGCAAAATGTAGGACAGACAAACGAGAAGAGAGAGGGAATGGTTGGAATTTGGTGCTAATAGTGACAGTGAGCGTGGGTGGATGAGAGGGAGGAGGACGGCTGTAAGCTCACATTAGGAAACATCTCCCCCTGTCGGAGGGATCTGCGTTCAAACTGCCACGCTGTGCGGGGGAGAGAAATGATGGCCACAAATTACAGCATCATTTGGCTGTACTGTAAACTGCCCACACACATGCACATGCCAGGCTGTGTGAGTGTGACCTGATTTTGCTGCATTATGCATGCGAGGGGCCGGCCGTTGCACGTGAGCGAATGCATGCGCGCCTATTACGGAGCGCGTCGGAAATGAGGAGAAAACTATTGAGAAACGCAGCCCGCTGGCTCGGTGGTAACAGATGTGGCCCTCGAGTTCACCTCTGTGACCCACCGTCTCCTTGACACTCTAATTTTTCCAACCTTTTACACCCGCTCTCTACCGCTCCCCTGCTAGCCCTTCTTTGTTTCTGGACCCCCTCCGCCTCTCCCTGCCCCCCTCCACCCCCAACGACACACCACAGCCACCGCGCTTTTCCCCCTCTGTCATTGGCTGGTTGGACTGTAAGGGGTCACATGTGACAGCACTAAGAGTCGGCGAGTCACAGAGCAGCACTACGGAGATAATTGCCATGTGATAAAGAGGTGATTGCCTGCTAGCACCAGGGGAGAGTAATGCCATCAGGTTGCAATAAAAAAGCAGATGTCTGACACTAACTGAATGCTGCTGGAGCCCAGGCAACTTTCTGTGCTCCTTTTCATCTGGGCACACTCTTTTTTTTTTTTTTTGTCCCCTTGTTTCGGTCTGCCTTTTGAAAGGCAGCTAGAGAAGGTTGTGTCTGTGATGATGAAGACTCCTCAGCTTTGCTCATTCTCTACCAGAGACGTTTTCTATCTGCTCGGGGAGTGCATAAATAAATAGGGTGTGGAGGGGGGAGTGCAAAGGGTTGGGTGGGGGAAGGGGGGGGTCTTATGAATATAATGTCTTTGAATTTCAGAGAGAGGAGAAATAAGCATATGAAAAGTATAACGGAGTGACTGCGTTTCCCTCGGTCGGCATAGCTGCTCTTTGATTATTTATTTCTTTTTCTTGAAGTCAGATTGTGTTAACCGCTGCATTCCAACATAATTACATGCTTGAGTTTCCAATTTGCTGGATTTTATTTTGGAACAAAGCAACAATTAATGAGTGTTTTTTTTTTTTTTTTTTTTTTTTTTCCATTAAAATTCGACAGGGGGCATTACGGGCCACATTATCCAAGACATTTGGAGCTGGGAGAGAGGATGGTATTCTGGTCACGCTACTATTTACTCCCACTGCGATTATTACTGCATGCAGACTAAGACTAAAAAGGCTGCTGGCTGACTAGGGAAAGCGGTAGGCTTTACTTGAATACCCCCCTGGGCATTTATATAAGTTTGACCAAAATTGTAGTTTATTTTACCAAAAAAAAAAAAAAAAAAAAAAATAACAAGAAGAGGAATTTTAATGATATCTTTGCAGAAGCTGTTCTCTTTTTTTGTGGCATTTTCATTTGGATTTGAAAAACGGATTTCACAAATTAAAGCTCTGTATTGAAGAACCTGTACTTTACTTAACGTGCAGAGCTCCTCCAGACTAGCAGCAATTGGCAAACACCTGGGAAACTGCTGAGCTCATCATATTAACTACTTCTCAGTCCAACGCTCCTAATAATAGTTGTAAACATTGTTATGACGGAGGCAAATTTCACGGAGTCGAATTGTGAAGTCAAATTTCTTTCAGGTTATGTCTGATATATACAGCATTTTCATAATGATTCGAGCTAACCTGTTTACTTGATTATGTTAGCTAGGTAATGGCACGATATGTGCCTGGAAAGTACATAATACACCTCTTAAAAAATCTCTATTTTTTTTAATGTGGATTTACTCACTTCAAGTTTAAAAGATCTCAGTAATTTGAAGCCAAAGATGATCAAAGTTTCCACAATCACTAGTAACACTCCAGGTTAGCTTTGTGCACAGTCTTGTTTTCTTAAGCTGAGTAGCAACACAAAGGTTCACAAAATCCCCCATTGGCCAGACAAGGAAATGAGAGATTGAGAACTAATTTTGGATACAACTAACATCATTTGCTCTATTTATTTTTTCATCCAAGCATATAGGAGACCACCTTGAGCAGATATATTGCCACATCACCTACATCAAAAATCACAGGTGCCAGTCACAAAAATGGAGCTGTGGTTTTGCCATTTTGTACTAAGATCTGGTTCAAAACTATAATCTACAGGTGGGTTTGCACTGACTGTTTGTGCAATTTTCTATACTGAAAGCGAAATGCGGGTTGATTTTAATCATCGGGTGAATTTGTGCTTACTGCAACTGGTTAGTGTTTATGAGTTGGCAATCACCTCAGTGAGAAACACTGTGATGTTTTAATATCGCAAGATCTTGTTCCACCTCTCAACCTCTGTGTACCACAGTTTCAGGTTCATGGGTTTAGCATATGGGCACAAAATGGTATCTTTACAAATGTAAAGTGCAACAAAATCGTGACAAAATGGAAACGAGGACATAAAATGACTCAAATCATGAATCATCATTGGACCTTTCTGTTCACTTATTTGGTAGAGCATTATAATTTTTGTGATTTAACCATACATGTTTGAGTTTTAGTCCCTAAAATGTCCAACTTGTCTTTCTTTTTTTTTTTTAGAAAGGAATTATTCACATTTTTCACATTGATAAAATTATGCAAATGACCACAGCCATTAATAATTTTGAGGCATGTGGCTAACGGACGAGGCTCCAACATTGGGCTTTCTACAACAGGACAGCCACTTTAAGGTTACCTGACAGGGGCATTCAGGGAAAATAATTGGCTTTTCCGTCGCCAGGTCCACATGCAAATACGACCAGAGAGCCGTTCTGTACCTTTACTGCCATCATTAGCATCAGTGCAAGTGGCAGCGCAGTTTGATTTCTGCCCGCGCAAAGCGATCTCAGGCCATAGCCATCAGCAGCTCCCCTGACACGTACAAGCCATGCAGTATTAAACAGATGCAGAGACATGGGGCAAGAGGTTGGGCCTGCTGTGTTTGTATTCCTATACCACTCAAGTCCCGCATGCCTGATGGGCAGCTACACGGCCTGCAAAAGATTATTGATTCCCCAGATAAAACCACTGGTTCACAAGCTGCAAAAGCCATTGTACAGTGATGGATTTTTTATTTTTTTTCTAAATTAGGCATTCAGAGGGTGGTTTTTGCACCAGGAGAATTTAAGCAGAGTGCGGAAGCTCAAATAGTCTCGATCACTCTTCATGCATGTGGTGCGTGCGTGCGTGCGTGCGTGCGTGCGTGCGTGTGTGTCTTTGTTAGCGAGCGCGGTTCAAGGCAGCGGTGCATGTGAGCATGTCCTATGCATATGAATAAACACTCCTTGGGCTGCATTTGATGGAAAATGGTTTCGGCTCTCACTTCTCAGTTCATGCTAAGCAGAAATGCAGAGGGAGTGAAAGGCTATTGATTGTATCTCTTTGCGGGATTGTCCAGCAAGAGAAAATAGACATTTACTCACTGAAGGTGTTGTATTACTAACATGGTCTCGAATTGAGTCTAGAGCTACTCTTGGTTCAAAAATGTTATTCTAATGTGTCCATTTAATAGGAGGAGGACATGTGAGGGCGTTTTTAGGGAAATTACATTTTTTATGCATTAAACTCTGTGTGTGTTGAAGATTTCTTTGCCTAAGCCATCTAGTTTTTTTTTTTTTTTTAATGTTTCACATTAAGAACATACAGTGGTTTGCAAAAGTATTCATGGTACAACCTGAAGCTTTAGTATATTTTATTTTGACATTTTTAATCCAATGCAAAGCAGTCGATAATTGCGAAGAGGGAAAAATCATGCATGGTCTCCAAAGTACTTTCAAATAAAACACAAAAAAGCATTATCTTAATACTTTTCAGTTCCACAAGATTATATTTTGATTTCTGATGCAGCTCTACCTCTATGTTTAGGGTCAATGTCCTAATTAACCTCTGACCCTAGACCCAAGTCTTTTACAGCCTCCAGTAATATTGACTTGCCGTCTTATCAGCTGACATCAGTTCAGCTATCCCTGTTGAAACACTGCAGACTCACAGCATGATACTGTCACCACCATGCTACAAAGTGGGAATGCTTTACATATTAGGTAACTTCTAAAGACAATTGACGTTTCACATTTTTTTAGGGGTATAAAAGTAAAGAGGCCTGAATACATGTGGTCACAACACTGTTCAATTTTTTTTATTTTATTTAGAAAAGACTTTGAATACTGACTTTACTTTTCCATCTACTGTGCTTGTTTTCCAGGAAATGCTTTGAAATGTTAAGCTATGTAACGAAATGTAAAAATAAATAAATTAGGGTCCGACTATGCTTGCAAAACAAACTAATTTGAATTGTGTCAATATTAATTCCACTTACCAGAACAGTTTGGCCAGGATCTGATCTTTGACACATTCCTTGACAGCCCTTTGTGTAACAGGATATATATATGTATATATATATATTTTTTTTATGATTTGCTTGTGTTGAATCTTCAACCTCAAATCTTTACTCTTTATGCAAAATGTGTTTAGAGAAAAGCACTCTTGTTTGAGCACCATGTGCCAAATAAATTATAAAATGAGAGAAGATGTTAAGCGATGACTGAATGTCAAGCTCCAAGTGGTAATCATCACAAATCCATCAGAAAAAATTAAACATGAGCCCGAGGAAAGAAAAAAAAAAAAAACAGATGAGAGTGGGAGGCAACTGTGGCATTTCTATGCAGCCGAGCAAAGTATTGTGAAGTTTGACAATTATAAGGAAAAAAGGCATTGTAACTCTGCAAACTTTGCCTGTCCCCTGAGCACAGAGATAATGTGCACATGTCAATGCCTTGATTTGTATGAGCCCAACAGACAGCTATTAAATTGTTTCTGCAGCTGGTGACAGGCTTCCTGCTGCGAGGACGGGCACATTCACTAAACATAGGTTGACAGGCTTCTTTTTCTTCTCTTTCTTTTCTTCTGCTCTACTTTCTCTGCACTTCCATGCACTATCCATCCATCAACATCACCATAAATCCCTCCCTCTCGTCTGCCCTTGATATGTTTCACTCTTACTCCCCTTCTCCCATCTTCTCCCGATTCTTCGGCCACTTACTGCATTTTTCATCGCCGTCTTCCCCTCCATCACCACCTTCTCCCCCATCCTGTCCTCCACCCATCTCTCCGTGTCCGTCTTCTTTAGCTCATGCAGCAGCAGGCAGCCATCATGGCAGCAACCCATGGAGGTTATATCACGCCTAGCGTGGCCTTCCCTGCCACGCAGATCCACCAGATGGGGGCGCTCAACATCAACAGCCTCCCACCCACTCCCATGACCCCGGTGTCGGGTGAGTTTCATCAAACCCTGGGTGAGCACTCAGTTTCATTCCCTTTCTCTATGTGATGGTGTTTCTGTGCCACGGTAGCAAGCCAAAGCGTCTTTTAATAACGTCTGTGTTTATGTTGCCGTGCGGGGCGTTGATGTGTGTGTGTGTGCGCGCGTGCGTGCGTGTGTGTAACAAGCTAGATCTGCAGCATGGCCTAAAGAAAGAGTGCCTATTTACCGGTAATCCAAAATTATTCCTCTGGAGGGAAAGGGAAAGTGAGACGAGATTTGCATGTTTATGTTGTTTGTGAATGCTGAGATTTGGGGTTACAGTAGAAGCAGCAGAGTAAAGAACATCAATTACTAAATGTACAGATAAGGCGTTAATTTCCCGGTAGCATTTTGACCTTGTGCTTTGAAGCACTTGTGCATGGTTTGCATGCTGTTGGGTTTGTTTTCCATAACAAACAGTCTCCATGCACATACATTACAGTGGGGAGGAAAGGACTTTGAAACACCTACCCACTGCCGGAGATTTGCTTATTCAGCAGAGTTTCATTTTTCTTTAGAAAAAAAACAAAAAGAAAAACTTCAAGATTCTTCACTCACCAAAAGCATAAGCCTAAATAAATTATACAGTATCTGAGTCTTTGTTGTGCTCCACTCTCATACTTTGTCATCTCAGCAGTGTTCAGTTTCTACTGCAAAGTCTTTGGTAACTTTAAAGCTACTTGTCTGAGAGACACAGCCATCAGCAGCACAGAGAGATTTGTTTTAAATGCTCTTTAAAGTCATCGTAGGAATCCAGTTTATACAAAACCTGCGTCACTTTATCAAACTATTGTTGAGCTGTGTTTTTTTTTTTTTTAATAGGGGAAAAAAAATATTTGTGTTCTTTCTCAGCTATGTGCTTGTTGGGTCTACCCACACTCAACTCCCACCTTCAATAAGAATTTGAAGGGGGGAAAAAAATAAATAAAGCAGATGTGGACTCAATCTCATTGGAGGGGGATGAATATGCATTTTGTATTTTTTGTGATGCAAGAAACGGCTTCAAGAAATTTTAAAAACAAGAACTGGGTGCACAAAACTTTGATTTGTTGTTTTCTTCTGGTAGAATACAGGAAAAATACATACATACATACATACACGCATACATATATACATGAAATAATATGTAGGTAACCCTGACGCTGTCCACTCGAACCCAGAGTCTGTGTTTTTGTGACCATGTGTGCCTGCAGGTACAAAAATAGACGAAAACCATGGGTGGGATCATGAAGAGAAGAAGAAAAATAGCTAATTAAAATATTAACAACTATTAAATATTTTCAATATTGAAGATTTAGGGAGGTTTTTTTTTTTTGCCTGAGTCAAAAACAATGATGTGGTTTTCTGGATCATTATCATTAAGCCACTTCTGTCCAAGTTTTCAACCACCTTTATCACCTTGTCAAAAGGCTTAAGATGTTCAGAAAAACCTGGCAGCTACAGAAACTCAAACCTGCTGTGTACTGGAACCTGCTGGGAGATCACTATCAGTGTCCAGTTGCGTCCAGTTGCATCATTGTCTTTATCCTTTATCTTGTAAATGATAGAGATAAACCCTGGCTCCATAGTGGACACATTTAATCTCCACTGACACATACAGCTGGAGAGAAAACAAATACAGATTTGATGGCTAAAAATTGTATGTGTAAAGTGTAGTTTACTGAATGACATCTACTTTTATATTTGTGGGTGTGTATGTATATATTTTACTTTTTTTATATGCAGTAAAATACTTACACTTGCATGCACTTTTGCAAGGCAAGATTGAATCTGCAATTAATTTAAACATTTGCTCCCAATTATTACATTTAAAAATCATCAGCCAATTTAAAAATCACCCAATTATTAAATTTAAAAATACATCCTTCAAAATAAAAAAAAAGGACTGAGTGAGAGACGTCTCCATCTGAACACAAACAAAAAATATGTGCCTGAAGTGATACTGTGCCAGCGGACACACATGTTGTAGGCAGGCACAGTATCATTTGCAACACTAGGTGATGTATGTGGAAAGACGAGATATTTGTCAAATATTCACATTGATATTTTCAGCGCAAAGTGTACACTTTTGGGCAGGCATAATCAATCTAAGACAGTGATTAAAACCAGAGCTCAGTCTTGCTGAGAAGCTCTTATTTTTGATGGGTAAAAGCAATGACAGTTCTGCAATTCGGAGGAGCTTTGTATTCGGCATGCATACCTGTATTTTTGCAACACAATGGTGCTGATTGAAGATAGTGCAATCGCGCTGCAAGAAGCACAGTCGGTGTGTGTGCATGGGTTGTGTGAAAGGCTTTGTCCTCCAGTCAACTTGGATTGTTTGTGCAGCTCTCCAGCTGCAGTCTATAGAAAATTGAGTCTGCCTCAAACCAAAAGAAATCTTGTTGATTTTGCTTTTGTCGTCTGTAAAAGTTCAACTTAAGAAAAGTGACACATTCAAGTTTTCAGATCTCTTGATATTTCCATGAGGAAAATTAAGAAAAATAAACAATATCCAATTATTATGAATACAATCAAGAATTAAAATTGTCAAATTAATACCAGTTTACCTGTTATTGACTAAGCAAAGACACTCAAAACAAATGCAGTGAGTAAAAGACAAGAACTAGATTACAGCGCCTATAAAAGCATCCCCCCCCGCCCCCTTTGCTGCTTTTGCAAATCAATCATATCATCAAAATGTGGCTTTATGATTATCCAACAAATTTACATAAAAAATTAAATAGAACAAGCTACTTTTGGATGTCTTACAGTGGACACCTTGTCCACCTTAAGAATAATTAAACCTGACCTGTTGGATAATCTGCTGTTCATTTTCAAACATAGCTTCTTGTCTGGGGACCAAAGAACTTTCCCACAAACCTCTTGGCGAACGTAAGTCCAGCCTAAATGAGTTTTCTTCAACTGTTGCTTTTTCACTGCCACTCTCCCATTAAAGTTTTGAGTGGTAATGAACCCAGGCAACAGTAGTTGTATGCAGAGTTTCTCCCGTTTGTCACTCCTTCCTTGTGGCCTCACCTAGCAGGCTTTTTCCTGCACAGTCACTCAGTTTGTGTAAATGACCTGATATAGAGATATTTACACATGGACCACATTCCTTTAATTTCTTGGTGATGAATTAAACTGAACTCCAGGGGATGTTCAGCATGTCAGACATAGTTTTGTATCCATCCCCTGACTACTGGGACTGTGTGTTTTTATTTAATTGACATTATTTTGTAGAAATCTGTTTCCACTTTGACATTCAAGAAGGCTTTTGCCCATTTTTTTATTTTTTTATTTTTTATTTTTTTTTGTCAAACAAGCCAAATTTAGTTGGATCACGATTGATTTGTACACACAATGAAAAGAATAATAAAATTGAAGGAAGTTGATACTTTTTACAGGCGCTGTTTCTGTCTCTCTAGGTTTAAGAGATGTTTGGATTTCTGGATAAAAGTGATTCAGTCTGCTGCCAAATGGTACTTGTAGATTGACAGGTGGACCTTGGTGCCCCTGAAACAAGTTCTGAATGTCTGCAGGTACATTTGTTGGATCTCTTTTAAAACTGGGTTAGATAAGCAGGCAATGTCACTTAAAAATGAAGAGGCTGTGAGCAAATACTGTTTTCACATTCAAATATATATATATATTTTTATTCATTCTGGTGGATAATGACAGGTTCACATTTAATGCCAATCAACACTTAGAGCTATGGTTAGCTATGAATAATTTCAAAGCTTTCTGAATTTCTAGATTGGCCAAATAAGAGCAAATTTAATTAAACATTTTCTCCTTTTAAGGAGCAACCTTAACGAGAGCTTTTTTGGTATTTGGATAAACATCTAACCAAACAGGAGTAAGATGCATTTTGAATAGACCTACTATGTTACGAGGGCATTTTAAAGTGAGTTAGAGAACAGCAGGTGAAGAAGGTTAAAGTCCACACCGTAGAAAAGCCGACCTCACTGCAACAGTTTCGCCATGTGAGCTGGATATTTCTGTTTATGTACTTTTCATCGGGTTACCTTTTCTCATTGAATGCAAGTTATTCCTTTGTAAAAGGATTCCTTTGAATCCTTTGTAAAAAAAAAAAAAAAAAAACATAGATGGTAATCATGAAGTTTCAAGGACAGTCATAAATATTCAATTTGTTGTTTCCCTTTGCCTCATTCATTCATTTGATTTGGCGGGCAGCAGCTGCAGGAGTCGGTACCCGAGCTTGCTGATTCCAGTTTGCCGAGTTTTATGCCCCTAATCCCCCCAACCACCCTACCCCACCACCACACATACACAAACCTCCTTCTTCTGACTGTGACATATTTAGAGTTCATTGAAGGAATACATAACGTTACTGGCAAGGCTGTCTGTGAAAGTAGGGCAAGGAATTCTGACACTACTGAGAGACTGTAGGATGCCTGCCACGATTCAGTGGAATAATTCATCGTAATATCCAAATCTTATTTTAGAGTGCGTCTCCGCTTTGGCTAAGGCTTAACTTATGCATTAAAGTTGTCTCATCAATCAAATTATGTTCCTAAAATCAGTTTATATTTGACTTTTTTTCCTGTTAAGTTTGAAAGGAACGTCTAAACTGAGAGTGTTCGTCCATCCATACTTTTACACTCTTCGCCTTATTTTGAAATTGCCCAGTAACCGACGTGTTTATGACAAAAAAAATGTTGTTTGATGGGTTCAGAGGTTAAGGGTGTCTCTCTAAACAAAACAAAAAAAAAAAGAGACATGCACTCGATCAACAGATGCAAAGCATTTAGGCTTGATGGTGCATAAGCCGTTTGCCAGATGGCTTGGCTGATTAGAGAATGTATCCTTACAATGATGCATGATGATGCTTTTTGAAAATAATGTTCACCAGGTGCTGCTCCCTGAGTGCTGCAGAAGAAAAGTTAAACAAAACCAAGGAGAGAGAGAGATGGGAGGAGGGGAGCTGGAGATATAGAAAGAGGGAGAGGAGGGAGAGATAAATACAGTAAAAAGAAGGAAGAAACGGAGAGAGATGCGCATCCCGCTGGGTATGTGTGGCAAAGAGCACGCGGTGTCAAGGATGCTTTGTTTGGGATGAGAGAAGTGTGTAATCAAAGTCGCTCTAATGTTCTCCTGTATGGTGCTGCTCTGCAGTGAAGACATACAAGATGCACAAGTGCACATTAGACAAAATGTACTGCAGACGCTGCACAGCCAGGGACAACCCACTGACAGACAGGCTGAATGTGGCACGACATCCCCGCTGGATTCAAACGCAGTTAACCCACTGATGCAGAACCCTTCCATGGTGACAAACACCAGGAAACTAATGAGCTGTTTGACGTGCTGATCTTTCTCGGTACTACCTGTCCTTTGTGGCTTCTGGCCATGTGGTTTATAAAAACATTAATTTTAAAACAAGCAAGTGATGAGGAAGAGTTAGGTTGGAGGTTTATGTTAAATAAAGGATTAATTAACAAGCTTGCGACTGCTTATTCTAAAGATGTAGCGGTGGAGTGACACATCAGATCAGGACTGAAGCAAACAGCTGGATAGATGAACACCTAGGAGTTTACTGTTAGCTTTAAACAGGCGGTATTATGTATTTTACAGCACAGTCACGTGACTTTGTTACCTTCAGTTGTTATAAAATTGCTGAAAATCAAACATAGCGTAGAAGAAATTTGACTTTGCAGTTTTGTGCCTTGAAATTGGCCTCTGTCTCTTTAAGAAGCTTCTGCTCTCTTTCCAAAACTGCCTTCAGCACTCAATAATTCCTTTCCACTATGCTGTTTACAAGTTTTATTAGGAGCATTGGCCTGAGAAGTAGTTGGTAGGATAAACTCAGCAGACTTGCAGTTTCACCCGGTGTTTGGTAATTGCTGCTGCTGCTAGTCTGGTGGAGCTGAGTGGGGAAGGTACGGGGTAGAGCTGCTTTGTGAGGAGGTAGGTCAGCTGGAGGCTGCAGCTCCTAGGAGGAGGTTTGTGGAAATAGGCAGTGCTTTTGTATACGCAAGTGTTTTTAAGCACCCGTGAATAGCTGGACAAACGGATGAAAACTGTTGGACGGCAGCTTTTAATGTGCAATAATAATAACAGAATGATTCAGCCTTGGTACTATTAGATAGATGGGAACCAACTAATGTGGCAAAGGCTATTCTCCTGCCACATCTTTGCTTACATCATTGCCGACACCAAGAAGTCAATAGTGGGCTCCATTGGTAAAATTAGATTGTGTATGAGATCATCGTGTGTTTTCATTATTACAATTTCTATTCTGGAGCACTTTTCTAATTTAGATGTCCTTTGTCTCAGTGTTAAAACATAAATCTTTCTACTTCATAATGACCGTGGCTTCAGTATCTCCAGGCTAACAGTAACATGAACGACCCCTACTGCACAGCTACACATCGCACATTAAAGATTAGATTAATTGTAACTTCAAGGGTAAAGACATTATCTTCGAGGTATTGAACATGGCCAAAAGGTTATTGGCCTTGTCCTTTTGTGTGCATATGCTTTTTACAACCAAAGTCGCAGCCCTTTCCTCACTCGGATCAGAGCTGTGAAAGGAAAACTTTCACCTGCAGCAAAGCTTCAGAAGCCGGCCTCCTCGGCGATCGGAAAGTCTGGCACACCGCTCTAGTCGCCGCGCTGCATGCATAATGTCCTCAGAAGCGGAGCAGGCAAAGTGAAGGCTTCAACGTATTTCTTCATATTCCTGCGCGCAAGCCATTGATATACCTACTAACACATGAACATGTATTCAACACTGTCTTTGGGGGAGCAACGCTGCAGCAATCTCCTCAGGCAGGCATCAAAGCTTGTTTTCTTGTGTTTGTTTTTTTTCTCTCTGCTCCTGGTTTGAACCATGTCCTTCTTTGTGTGCCATCATCATTTGACTCGGAGTTTTATCATCGTATATGCAATGCTGGCACACACTCTGTCAACACAACCAAAGAAATCTGAGCTTTACAATAGCATCTGCAGAAGAATGTCGAGAGCCTCCATGCACTTATGCAGATGACAGAATTTCAGTTCTTCATCTTTTAATTAATGTGCCCAGTGTTAATGACTGACGCATTCAGAAAGTTGCTTGGTGAAGTTTTACAATGGCTATAAAATAAGAAAGTCTGAATTGGGATTAGTTCAAGAGGCTGCAGTAGAATATGAAAATTATTACAGTCTTTCTTGGATAATGTGAAAGAAAGGATAACCAGTCGATAATTGGAATTGACTGACTAAAAATGGTGCTTCTTCTTTGTGTTTCTTCTCTGTTTTGATATGACTCTGATTATTTATTTCGTAGTAAATGCCATTCTGCTTCTTTATAACTGTGTGCTGACAAAATCTAAATTATACAGAAATAAACATACATTTGAACAACGCAGTGGTTGCCAGTCCTGGTCCTGCATGTTTTAGGTGTCTCCTCATTTCCAAACATCTAACCTAAGTGAATTGGTGATTAAAAGGCCAATTAGCCAGTGAAAATAAGAATAAGTAGCAGAAGATTAGAGTGGGGTGACAATGTCAGGCGCAGTTTTAAAGGTGTGATCCATAGAAGGACTCCACATCACTGATTATTGTCCCAAGGGC
This sequence comes from Poecilia latipinna, assembly GCF_001443285.1. NCBI lineage: Eukaryota > Metazoa > Chordata > Actinopteri > Cyprinodontiformes > Poeciliidae > Poecilia > Poecilia latipinna. Next base: position 333,772 of record NW_015113430.1, on the reverse strand, counting down.
AGACATGTAAAGCCTTATTATCACATGTAAAAGGCAGCAGTGGTAAAAATCATGCACCATAAACAGAACATACTGTATTCTGACATTTGTGTGGTTATCCTTCTTGCAGGTATGTCCATTTAAACTAACATGCATGTTGCATTGCGTCCCAGTCGATTTGCCGTAGAGATTTAAAGGCCAGTGTTTAACGTCGCATTGTATTTATTGGTATGCAGACTAGCCTTTGAAAAAAAGCTCTTCCTCCCATACGCAGATTTATTATTCACACCAGACAGACATTTTCTCCTTGACTGTAAATGCATCACATTTTAAATCAGTTAGATGAAAGCATCTGTTTTGAGTGCTTATTACTTGCTCCAGCAAAAGACAGTCCTTGTGCTGGTAATGACTGCACTCTACAGCACGGGCATGGCATTCCTGGATGATTTGAACGCATAATTAGCATAATAAATACCTCTGTCATATTCGAAGACTTGCTCCATGAGGAAATCACTGCAGAGAGCAAATCAACAGTTTCCCTGCCTCAGAAGAACCGACGGTAATGTGGATATAATTTTGTATTCATGACATAAATAAATGCATGTGACATACACTTATCCATACTGTTTCACAGTGTGGACTCCCTTTGTGCCGTAGTCACGGGGAAGGAATTCTCAGCAAAAGCTCCAGCTGTATAGAATATATAATCTGCTACCCCATAGCTTTGTATTCAACCATGCCCAAGTGGGGAACAACATGTCATTATTACGGACCGATACTCGCCGCGCAAGCTGACAGCCGCATGTAGATCTGCACTGTTGCATGTGCATTGTAAACAAGCTATGAATACAATTTTCCACTATAGCAAAACTATATGTCTAGCGAGGTATAAAATGGAAATGTCTTATTTTCCATTCCAGGACAGTAGGAAATGCTTCTTCATTTCAGCCGAGGGGAGAAGTTTGGAGGCTTTGCTCCTGCTGGCCACTGGAACATGGTGGCAGTGAGGATAAAGACGATGACTCGCCACATAAATGGCCTCCACATGTAGTTATGGTTTTAATGGCCATGACGTTATTGTCTTTCCTTTTATCGTAAACCCATTGTGGTGCCCCAGGACATAAATTGTTGCAAATGTATTTCCATTTTAATAATTTGGGTCTTTCCTTCTCTATGGTTAACCAGAAAGTCTGAAAGATGGCAAAGTTGTACTGCTCTTTTTGCTGCTATGCTGAAACAGCAGCTGCATGGACGGGATCAGCAGTCTCAGCTATAGTGCACTGGAATAATATTAGTATCCACTGATCTGCACATCTACTGTTAAAATTTACATTAAAGTCACAATTTTGAGATGTCGTGGTGGACAAAAACGAACAAATTTTCAGAGGCAAACATACCGGTCTGCTGACTCGGCCAAACCTGGTGTTAACTTGTAAAGTTTTGTACATAATGTAACATACTTCTCATTTTACACGTTAGTCCGATGCTACAAGGTTGCTATTCTATTGTGCCATGTAAGAGTAGGAGAAATATTTGTTTGGAATTTCTTGTCATGATAGAAAAATGAAAGATGGTTTTCAACAAAAGTTTGAAAAATGCCTCATGCTACATATTATATTCAGGACTTTTATTTACCTTTGTAAAAAAAAAAAAAAAAAAAAAAAAAAAAAAAAAAAACAACACCACGTTTTACAATATTTGGGAAAAAAAAAATTGGGGAAAAAAAAAAAAAAAAAAAAA